>NW_021830942.1:0-3976 GCF_006345805.1 Octopus sinensis | reverse complement strand
TGTCGTTACGTTCTGAGTTCAAATTCCGCCGAGGTCGACTTTGCCTTTGAGTACCAGTTACGCACTGGGGTCGATATAATCGACTTAATCCGTTTGTCTGTCCTTGTTTTTCCCCTCTGTGTATAACCCCTTGTGGGCAGTAAAAAAAATAAGAATCGTTAGCACGCCGGGCAAAATGCTTAGCTATATTTCGTCCATCTTTATATTCTGAATTCAAATTCCGCCGTGGTTAACTTTGTTTTAATCCTTTCGGAGTCGATAAATTAAGTACCAGTAAAATACTTGTTGGTTGTTCCTTCTCGAGCCACGCCTGGCTCATAAGGGCCTGTTTCCACCATCGCTTGACAACCGGTGTTGGTATGATTACATCAACGTGACTTAGCAGTCCTAAAAAAGGGACGGAGACTGAAGAAAATAAGTACTAGTGTCAAATGTTTCGACCAAAACCTCTTCGAGGTGGTGCCTCAGTATGGCCGTAGTCTAATGACAAAAAAGAGTTAAGGAATAAAATGTGGAAGATTCTTTTCTTCAAGAAAAAAAAAAATTAGTCATTGTAGAACATTGTCAGAACAACAAGAATAATAGGAAATTTTTTAAAAAGTTTAATAACAAACAATTTGAGAAAATATGTTTCAAATTGTTGTTTGTGAAATATGTGAAATGGCTGCACAAAATAATGCTGTCTCATACTTTGGTGGAGTCAATTATTTTGCTTGCATGCGGAAAGATTCTTAAGACATAGTTAAGAACTCGAGATGGACAAGAAATAAGTAAAATTCCTCTCTTGAATAATGATACAGTTCATAGGCACATTTTAGAATTGTCTGCTGATCTTGAGAAAAATGTCAGCCATGATGAGTTTTAACATTCAAATGTTGCTTTACTAGTTAATGGGTCAACAGACGTTCCAAACTGTGTACAGCTTACGGTATTCATCATTTTGTTGAGGAGGACAAATAATAAGGTTTGTTTGTGTGTTTTTGTAAAGAAATCTCGGGCAGTAATAGAGCTGAATAAATTTTTTATTTATGTTTTAAATAACTACTTTGTAAAAAGGGAATTACCATAGAAGTCATGTTTTAGAAATTTATCGGCGGAACTCTCGCTATAGTTTGTCTCTATGAAGGAGCTCACAGCGCCTGCAATAAGCTGTGACGACTCTGCTTTCTTTTAAGCGAGGCTACGATTGCAGACGTTTCGGAATTGAACTCAAGATGTTTATTCGTTTCAAATTTTGGCGCAAGGACAGCGATCTAGAGAGAGGACCTAAGTCGATTGTTGATTACATCGACACCTCCCATCCCAACCCCGTGCTCAACTGAGACTTATTTTATCGATTCCCAAAAGGATGTAAGGTAAAGTCGACGTCGAAGGAATCTGAACTCAGAGCGTAAAGATGGACGAAATGACCACTAAGCATTTTGCCCGTTGCGACCACGATTCTACCAGCTCGCTGCCTAATAATAATAATAATAATAATAATAATAATAATAATATCATAATAATAATAATATAATAATAATATAATAATTAATAATATAATATAATAATAATAATAATTAATAATAATAATAATAATAATAATAAGAAGAAGAAGAAGAAGAAGAAGAAGAAGAAGAAGAAGAGCAAAAAAGAGAGTGTCATAGTCATCAAGTGAATGATATTTCGACATCTCGTGTGTCTTCTACAGGTTCAAAAAATACACGTGTCGGTCTACTTCATTTTGTTTAATATATATAGGATTGAGGTAACTCCTATATCTTCTCGAGGAGTTACCTCAATCCTATGGATATTAATGATAATAATAATAATAATAATAATAATAATAATATAATAATAATAATAATAATAAGATAGAACAATTTTCACACGCAGCATACTTTCTATACATCAAGCGTCTAAAACAATACAACTTACGCAACGTATATTGTACATGATTAAAGCCCAACAAACAAACAGAACTCACACTCCACACACACAACAGATCATGTAAACAGATCACTAAATGTAACAAGAAATTAAACCCCATAACAATACAAACTAGAGCAGTAGGCTGAGAGGAGGAATCTACATTCCTCTAATCCTGACAAAAATTACAACACAACGGAGCACACACCTCAGGAACACGGAGGGGAACCAGGTGTCTTCTTCTTCTTCTTCTTCTTCTTCTTCTTCTTCTTCTTCTTCTTCTTCTTCTTTTCTTCTTCTTCTCAGGAATCACGCCATTAGCCACAAAGAATAATCTCTAATTCGAGCCTACTCTAAGCTACTAAGAATGCGTGTGGCAAATTGAAGATCCACCCACCACACGCGATAGACTGACGGTTGCGCGGGCGCGAAAGTTACGTTGTTATCCTCATTCCGTAAACGGTGGCTTTTAACGGGTGGATAGCCGAATCATCCTGGGGTTCAGAGGATTCGCAATCTAGACTAGGGTCTGAAAGTTTACCACACCATGGTTCCTCTGCTTTGTGGCAGAAGTAGGAACAAAGAGTGAGAGAAAGTTGTGGTGAAAGAGTACAGCGAGGATCACCACCACTCCCGGAGACTCGTAGAGCTTAGGTATTTTTGCTCAACAAACACTCACAATGCCCGATCTGAGAATCGAAACCGCGTTCTTACGACCGCGAGTCCGCTGCTCTAACCACTGGGCTATTGCGCCTCCACCAGGTGGTGTTGTACAAGCTCGCATGAAACTACTGCAAAAAAATAAAGAAAAATTATAAGTTCTTCTAGAGGTGGTGGTGGTGGAGGTGGTGGTAGAGGGGGGTACATGAATTTCGGTGAAAGGGGTGGAGGTGGGAAGATCATTAAAGACATGTCAATAAGTGATTGGTTGTGATTATTATTGATTGTCTCATGGAAAGATCCGGTTGCAGACGGGAGAATTTGAGAAAGAAATCGAAAAATGAGGTAAATTAAGACATAAAGAAACTCGAGCCAGTTCATTAGCACATAATCAGATAACTGATAATTAAGAGAGAAAGAGAGAGAGAGAGAGAGAAACAGAGGGAGGGGGAGGGAAACGGAGACATGTTAATTGTCAGCTTTACTTTATACAATTTTTATGTAAACATCACGGAAACATGCATTCCAGATCGGTGTGGTGCAACGAAACAAGCCTTGGAACACCAAAGCGATATGTATAAAACAAGGTGTGGCTTTGTGGCAAGAAACTTGCTTGCTAACTGCATGGTTCCGGTTTTAGTCCTACTATGTGGCACCTCGGGCAAGTGTCTTCTACTAGAGCCTCAGACCGACCAAGGCCTTGTGAATAGATTTGGTCGACGAAAACTGAAAGAAGCCTATCATATGTATGTATGTATGTATGTATGTATGTATGTATATATATATATATATATATAAAGGGAAAGTTTACGAAAATAAACAAAAGACGAAGGCGGGTGGAGTACAAACAAACAAATGTATTAGTATAGCGCTCAGGAATAGAAAAAATCTTTTACGTTTCGAGCCTACGCTCTTCGACAGAAAGATACACAGAAAAAAACAAGGAGAGAAAAAAATGCGTGTAGGAGCTAACGATCTATCATATATATAGACGCAGGAATGGCTGTGTGGTAAGTAGCTTGCTTACCAGCCACATGGTTCCGGGTTTATTCCCACTGAGTGGCACCGTGGGCAAGTGTCTTCTACTATACCCTCGGGCTGATCAAAGCCTTGTGAGTGGATTTGGCAGACGGAAACTTAAAGAAACCCGTCGTGTATATATATATATGTGTGTGTGTGTGTGGTGTGTGTGTGTGGGTATTTGTGTGTCTGTGTTTGTCCCCCATGCCGCCATCCCATACTGGTATGTTTACGTCATATATGTTTAGTGGTTCGGCAAAAGAGACTGATAGAATAATTACTAGGCTTAAAAAGAATAATTCCTGGGGTCGATTTCTTCGAGTAAAATCTCTTTAAGGCGATGCTGCAGCTTGGCCGCAGTCAAATGACTGAAACAAGTAAAACAATG
>NW_021830941.1:0-4015 GCF_006345805.1 Octopus sinensis | reverse complement strand
ATCGCACTGCAACCACAATCACTACTAGCTGCATGCTACTACAACACATACCACCACAACTACTACCACAACCACCTACCTACAACAAGTCATACCCTAACATCGTTCTCACTATCGTTATCACACATCATTACCACTATCACCAGTATGTCGCCAACCAACGCTTCGAACCAGCAATTCCGCTACCAACCATTGCTGCGAAGCAGAGGGGGAGCCTTCCGATGGTTGCTTGGCTTGCAAGAAATAAGAGTCAAATGTCATTAAATCATCTCCGACATCTTAGAAAAAGGATATATTCGATAATGCAGCCTTACATTCCCTGCACATTGGAAAATATAATTTTTTTTTTTTTTGAAAAAGGGAGGTGGATAGTTACGCTTGAAATGCTTTTGATCGTAGGTCTGGTCGATCAGATTTAGCTTGGGGTTAAACAACAACAATACGAACATCAATATCACCACCACCATCAGCATCAGCACCAGCAACATCGTCACCACCGCCGCCGCCGCCAGCAAGTAAACAAATACAACTGTCACTACAATAAACAAGTACTTATACAAAGCGTAAACAATAACGAAACAACAATCCCACCACCTCTACTTCCACCACAAACACCACCAGGCACAAATGTATACTACACGTACACACCGCGCACGAATATAGACACATAGTACATATAATTGTATATATATAATATATATACTATATATATATATATATATATATCTATATACGTATATATATATATATATATATATATATATATATATATATATATATATATATATATATACATATATACAACACATAATCATATAGACTCATTCACATTCTTAGATACATACGTCATATATAGAAGAGAATACAAGCAACTATTCACGCATATTATGTACACATGACATCAATACAAACTGATAGACATACGCTCCGCATACAAAAAATACAATACAAGCACCTACAGACGTTGTATCACACCACACACACACACACACACACACACAGGCACATGTAAGCACAAAGATACATACCACATATACACGAGAGAATGTAAACACCTCTTTACACATTTTCTGTACGCCACCACACCAATATATACACAAGGCATACGCGCCATATACGCAAAACAATGCAAACACCTACGCACGCACACACACAGACACACGCGCGCGCGAAAACACAAAGATACACACCGCATATACACAAGAGAATGCAAGCACCTCGTCTAACATATATCGTACGCACCACACCAATATATGCACAAGATATACACTCCATATACACAAAACAATGCAAACACCTACGCACACACCACACACACACACACGCACACACACACATACACATACACGTACTCACACATGATGCACACACGGCATATACACAGCACCCTGAAACACGCACACACTCGCATACAAAAACACACAAAAGCACCAGAAAAACGCAGACGCACACACATACAGACACGTAAACACGCAACACCTATAAACAAAAGAACACAATCACCCCACGAAAACAAGAAGCCAGCATCCGGGTCTCTCTTAGATAAACATCAATATCTTAACAATGGCTAATGTATTATTTATTCATTGTTTGTGTTAAACTAAGAATCAATGGTCAGGATTGATAATTGAATTAAAGGAGAGGGGGTGGGGGAGTTGCATCGCCATTGATTTGAACGGTGAGGATCATGGAGTGTGGGGGTATGGAGTCGCAAGTATGTAATGAAGGTTTCGAATCTTATGAGTAACTTGTTGAGGATTGTTTATGCATTAATTTGCAGAGTGTCTTTGATTTATCTATCTATCTATCTATCTATCTATCTATCTATCTATCTATCTATCTATCTATCTATCTATCTATCTATCTATCTATCTATCTATCTTTCTATATATCTATCTATCTATCTATCTATCTATCTATCTATCTATCTATCTATCTGTCTATCTATCTATCTATCTATCTATCCATCTGTCTGTCTGTCTGTATGTCTGTCTGACTGTATGTCTGTCTGACTGTATGTCTGTCTGACTGTCTGTTTGTCTGTTAGTCTATCTAACCTATCAAGCTCTCTGCCTGCTCGCTTGTTTACCTGTATGTAAATACATACATGTTGTTATATATTATACATACATTCATATATATATATATACTTTCACTTGTTTCAGTCATTTAACTGGAGCCATGCTGGAACACCGCCGTAAAGAGAGTTAGATGAAGAAATCGAATCAGGAATATTCTTTGTAACCCTAGTACTTATTCTATCGGATTCTTTAGAAGAACCGCTAAGTTACGGGGCATAAACACACCAGCAATGGTTGTCAAGCGATGGTGGGGGCACGAAGACAAACACACATATACATATATATATATACGACAGGCCTCTTCCTATTTCCGTCTACAAAATCCACTCACGGGTCTTTGGTCGGCCCGAGGCTATAGTAGAAAACACTAGCCCAAAGTGCCGCTCAGTGGGACTGAACCCGGAAGCACATGGTTGGGAAGCAAGCTTCTTATCACAGAGCCACGCACATATATATATACGAGTATGTGTGCGTGTATTGCGTGTGTGCATATGCATATAGATGTATATACTATATATGTGTGTATATGTGTATATAGATGTATATATATATATATACATATATATATATATTATATATATATATATATATATATATATATGGATATATTCTATGTATGGATGTGCATGTATATAGATAGATAGATAAGATAGATAGATAGATAGATAGATAGATAGATAGATAGATAGATAGATAGATAGATAGATAGATAGATAGATAGATAGATACATACATACATACATACATACATACATACATACATATGTATATTAATTACAGACACACAAAGGAGCTATGTTTACTATAAATGTGTGTACAATTATATGTAACACGTTCGCATATACACAAACGTGGAAAGACCATCGCTGACTTGGAAAAGAAATATTTTTAAACACAATGTGTGTGAAAACACTTCGAGTCGGGCTGAACATATCAGCAAGTTATTTACTGTTTGCAAACAGTAACGCTGCTTGATTTTTTAAAATATTATTATAATTTTTTATTGTGATTGTGCAATGATTAGCAAATTCAGTGCCTCTCACTGATAAAGCGTTATGGATAGAAACACGGCGAGTCCTGCAATCTCGTGACGTTATCTTAATATACACAGCTTTGTGTGTGTGTGTGTGTGTGCGTGTGTGTGTGTGTGTGCGTGTGTGTGTGTCTGTGTGTGTGTGTCTGTGTCTGTGTACGTGTGTACACGTGTATTTTAGATGACTTATTCAACTAGCGTGAGTGAAGAAACCTTCAAGTAAAGCTTAAAGTTGCAATCAATACGAATTTTATAAATTTGACCATTGTCAATATGGAATCACTTCCATCAGTTTGCGTTCTATTGCTATTGTTAAACTTTAATGTAATAACCTCGGATACACCCACACACACCCACACCCCCCACACACACACTCACACGCACACGTTCTTATCTGGAAAGTTATATCTCGAAGGTCGTACCTGTTGACCCAAATCTTGCCACCGTGATGATGCTTGACATGAAGGGTGGGTCATCAGCGGCACGCTGACAGAAATCTTGACAGACCTCAACACGATGTCCTTTCTCCTCAGTGGTCAGCAGATGGGGACAAACTTGGCGGAGACATGCAGCGCGTTCAATTCAGACGCTAGGATTGCCTGCAAGGACTAATGCGACAGGCCAACAATATCAGCAATGTCGTTCACTGTCCTCCGACGATCCTCATACACAAGCTTATGAAATTTCTCCACATTTCCAGGGTGATGTCCATGGAAGGTCATCCAGATCGCTCATCGTCTTCCAGGGACATTCCTCCGCTTTTCAATCGCCCGTGCCCCTCGAAACCTTGCGTACGACCCATTGCCTTGTCACAGTAAGTTTGTCGAAGCATCGAAGCATGCTCAATGCCTCTGTAGCAGACTTCCCAAGTTTAACATATAATTCCACGCTGGCTCTTTGA
>NW_021830940.1:0-3958 GCF_006345805.1 Octopus sinensis | reverse complement strand
TCTATTTCTATTCCTGAGCGCCATACTAATACAATTGTTTGTTTGTACTCCACCTGCCTTCGTCTTTTGTTTATTTTCGTAAACCTTCCCGTTATATTAGAAAATACTCTCTTATACACACACGCACCTTCATGTTGGGGCGAAGTCACTTGACTCTGTTATCTCCCCTACTATCCCTCTAGCGTCTAACGTCTGACTTCTGACCTCGGCCTGAAGTCAGAACGCCATGAGGGACCGTTAGCTCCTACACGCATTTTTTTCTCTCCTTGTTTCTCTCCGAATTTTTTTTCTGTGTATCTTTCTGTTGAAGAGCGTAGGCTCGAAACGTAAAAGACTTGTTTTATTTCTATTGTACTCCACCTGCCTCTGTCTTTTGTTTATTTTCGTAAACCTTCCCGTTATTTTTGTATGAATGTATGTATGTATATGAGCAGATTTGTATGTTTCGTTTTATGTATGTATTCTTATGCATATACTTGCATATCTACACATGCTCATATATATTTAAATGATAAACTTCTGGAAAGTTTTACAGATTTTTACAGTTCCAGTGAGGGATTGGATCTGTAGTCTTTGAATTAGCATTCTCCTTTCTGGTTTTAAGACAGAGAGAGACAGACAGACAGACAGACAGAGACAGAGAGACAAGGTGAGTCAGAGAAGGGGGAAGGGATGGAGATAGAGAGACAGGGAGAGTTAGAGAGGGAGGGAGGGAGATAGAGAGAGAGAGACATAAATACGCACACACCCACACACACAGAAACAGACACACAGACGAAAATATCTTGTAATAGCGGCCCACGGAGATAATTGGTGTTGCAGTGGCACTCGAACCGACGCCACCCAGCGCGGAGATTGCGTTAGGATCAGGTTTAATGAGTTTTAAGGGAGGGAGTGCGGTGCAAGGAGGGCTGGGGGCGTGGCGACGGCGAAGAAGAAGAAGAAGAAGAAGAAGAAGAAGGTGGAGGTGAAGGGATAGGGTAGCGGTAATTGGGTTGAGATGATGAAGTGTTATTGTGTGGCGGAGTGGGAAGGAGGGTGGGTCGAGTAGGGTGTCGTACGCGGTGATGGTCGTGAGGTGGAGGGCTGAACGATGGGCGGGGCAGCGCCCACACAAACACGCGCAGGAACAATGGATTAAGCAAGTGGTGGCACTGCTAATTGTAGTTGTGGTGGTGGTCGGTCGTCGTGGTGCTGGTAGTAGTAGTAGTAGTAGTAGTAGTAGTGGTGGTGGTGGTAGTAGTAGTAGTAGTAGTAGTAGTAGTGGTGGTGGTGGTGGTGGTGGTGGTGGTGGTAGTGGTTGTGGTTGTAGTAGAAGTAGTAGTGGTGGTGGTGGTGGTGGTGGTAGGTAGTAGTAGTAGTAGTAGTAGTAGTAGTAGTAGTAGTAGTAGTAGTGGTGGTGGTGGTGGTGGTGGTGGTGGTGGTAGTGGTTGTGGTTGTAGTAGAAGTAGTAGTAGTAGTAATAGTGGTGGTGGTTGTGGTGGTGGTGGTGGTAGTGGTTGTGGTTGTAGTAGTAGTAGTGGTGGTGGTGGTGGTGGTGGTGGTAGTGGTTGTGGTTGTAGTAGAAGTAGTAGTAGTAGTAATAGTGGTGGTGGTTGTGGTGGTAGTGGTAGTAATAGTAGTGGTGGAAGTAGTAGTACCAGCAGCAGCACCAGTAGTAGTAGCAGTCGTAGTAGTACTAGTAGTAGTAGCAGTAGTAGTTGAGTGGTGTGCTGAAGTGTTGTGGTGGATGAGCGGGGGGCGGGAGGCGTGATGGAACGGTGTTGGCTTTCATTGCATTAAAACGTGATTAGAATCGGGGCTGGGGTGAGGTTGCAGTGGTGGTGGTGGTGGTTGTAGTGGTGGTGGTGGTTGTAGTGGTGGTGGTGGTTGTAGTGGTGGTGGTGGTGGTTGTAGTGGTGGTGGTGGTTGTAGTGGTGGTGGTGGTTGTAGTGGTGGTGGTGGTTGTAGTGGTGGTGGTGGTGGTGGTGGTTTAGTGTGGTGGTGGTTGTAGTGTGTGGTGGTGGTGGTGGTGGGGTAGTGGTGGTGGTGGGTTGTTAGTGGTGGTGGTGGTGGTGGTGGTGGTGGTTGTGGTGGTGGTGGTTGTAGTGGTGGTGGTGGTGGTTGTGGTGGTGGTGGTGGTTGTAGTGGTGGTGGTGGGTGGTGGTGGTTGTTGTGGTGGTGGTTGAGTGGTGTTAGTGGTGGTGGTGGTGGTGGTGGTGGTGGTTGTAGTGGTGTGGTGTGGTGGTTGTAGTGGGGGTGGTGGTGGTTGTAGTGGTGTGGTGGGGTGGTGGTGGTGGTGGTTGGTGGTGGTAGTGGTGGTGGTGGTTGGTAGTGGTGGTGGTGTGGTTGTGGTTGGTGGTGGTGTGGTGGTGGTGGTGGTGGTGGGGTGGTGGTGGTGGTGGTGGTGGTGGGGTGGTGGTGGTGGTGGTGGTGGTGGTGGTTGTAGTGGTGGTAGTGGTGGTTGTGGTGGTATTGGTGGTGGTGGTTGTAGTGGTGGTGGTGGTGGTGGTTGTAGTGGTGGTAGTGGTGGTGGTGGTTGTAGTGGTGGTGGTGGTGGTGTGGTGGTGGTGGTTGTGGTGGTGGTGGTGGTGGTGGTGTGGTGGTGGTGGTGGTGTTGGTGGTGGTGGTTGTAGTGGTGGTAGTGGTGGTTGTGGTGGTATTGGTGGTGGTGGTTGTAGTGGTGGTGGTGGTGGTGGTGATAGTGATCATATTTATATACATATATGTAACGGTGGTGCTCTAGCATGGTCGCAGCTCTCGAATTGAAACCAGACACATACGCACACACACACACGCACACACATACGAACACACGCATACATACACATATGTACTTACAAACACATACATACAACCAACCACAAAGACGCACACACACACGCACACATGCGCACATAAATTCGCACACACACACACGCACACACACACGCATACAAACACATATGTACACATAAACACATACATACATACACCCAAACTCGAAAGCACACGCATACACACACACACACACACACACACTCACACACAAATACACACACACGGACCCACACACACGTACACACACACATATGTACACACAAACACATACATACATACACCCAAACACGAAAACACACGCATACACACACACACGCATACACACAAACACACTCACACACAAACGCACACACACACGCATACACACACGCACACACACACACACACACGCACACACAAACGCATACACACACGCATACACACACGCATACACACACACACGCACGCACACACACACACACACACACACACACTCACACACACCGCATTACATTCACTTGACTAACCCGAGACATTCACATAACCCCTAACATATAATAACAACGCCTTAAAATCCCTAAAAATATCCTTTTCCACACCACTGAACATTGTTACCCCTGTCTAATACCTGCGCCTTCTACGTCCACCCCACAACATGTACCCGAGGGGAACATCTACGTGGTCGGTTCAAAATGCTAGAAATAGTAACTAAAACGTTGCGGATAATTCAACGTATTGTCTTAAATACTGAAATACGACATTGCATAATTGTAATCCTAGATACACTACACCTGAGTGAAAGACAGGGTGGTCACAGGTAGAACGTCTTTGATCATAGGTGTGTCTGGACCACGACTGACCTGGGGCTAAACAGAAACTATAGACACCAATACTAACTACTATACTATACATTAGATAATGTAGTCCTAGATACACTATGCCTGAATAAAAGAGGGGAAGGTCACGGCTGGAACATCTTTGATCAGAGGTTAGTCTGGATCAGAACTGACCTGGGGCTAAACGACCACTATAGCCACTCATACCAAATACTAACCACTATACATTAGATAAAGTAGTCCTAGATACACTATGCCTCAATGAAAGATGGGATGGCCACAGCTGGAACATCTTTGATCGGAGGTCTGTCTACTGGATCAGGACTAACCTATTGGTTAAATAT
>NW_021830939.1:0-3985 GCF_006345805.1 Octopus sinensis | reverse complement strand
TGTTTGTTATAATTGAGACTGCGAGCTGTTTATTGAATCGTCAATTTAACACGGATTACGCGATAAGTGATTAAATGATGGAGTGAGCGGATGTGGCCGGGGTTAGTAAGTAGTATGGTCACATAATCGGAAGTTGAGTGAAAACATAACACTTCCAATTAAGCACATGTAGTGATGATGATGATGATGATGATGATGATAGTGGTTGTTGTGGTGACTGTGGTGATGGTAGTGGTGGCGTTGATGACAAGAATGGTGATGGTGGTGGTGGTGGTGGGGGAAATGAACTTAATGACTGTGGTGATGATGATGATGATGATGATGATGATGATGATGGCGGTGATTACGTAGACGACGGTGGCAGTGTTGTTGTTGTTGGTGGTGGTGGTGGTGGTACTGATGATGATGATGATGATGATAGTGGTTGTTGTGGTGTCTGTGGTGATGGTAGTGGTGGCGTTGATGACAAGAATGGTGATGGTGGTGGTGGTGGTGGGGGAAATGAACTTAATGACTGTTGATGATGATGATGATGATGATGATGATGATGATGATGGCGGTGATTACGTAGACGACGGTGGCAGTGTTGTTGTTGTTGTTGGTGGTGGTGGTGGTACTGATGATGATGATGATGATGATGATGATGATGATGATGATGATGCCAACAACGACGAAGTCGACGCAATGACGATGGCAGCTGTGGATGTGACGGTGGTGGTGGTGGTGGATTACGAGGCTACTGGTGCTGATGATGATAATAATAATGATGACGACGACGACGACGATGATGTCCATACTTCAAGAAAAAAAAAAAAAAACCCCAACAAAATCGAAACTAAACATTTTGAAAACGAAGGTTATTCGTGTTTTGTTGTAATCGAAAGAGTTGAATGAAAGAGAAAAAAATGTTGTTTTTTTTTTTAATTAATTAATTAAAAGAATTATATTTATTTTAATTTTATTTACAATTAGCAAAGTTCATTTGTTCATTGTTGAGAAATATCAAAATTTCAAAGTTTATATGTGAAAAGGTGGGTTTCCGTGCTCGCGTGTGTGTGTGTGTGTGTGTGTGTGTGTGTTGGAGTAACACTGCAAGAAACTTTTACCTATACACATACATACATACATACATACATACATACATACATACATGTGTGTGTCTATGTATGTACGTATATACTCTTTTATCTGTTTCAGTCATTTGATTGTGGCCATGCTGGAGCACCACCTTGAAGTTTTTTTTGTTTTAGTCGAACAAATCGACCCTAGGGCTTAGTTTTTTTTAAAGCCTAGTACTTATTCTATCGTTCTCTTTTGCCGAACCGCTAATTTACAGTAAGTGAACACACCAACACTGGTTGTCAAGTATTCATGGGGCATAAACACACACACACACACACACACACACACATATGTAGTATGTATGTATGTATGTATGTATGTATGTATGTATGTATGTATGTATGTATATATACGACGGGCTTTTTTTCAGTTTCCGTCAACCAAATCGACTCACAAGGCTTTGGGCGGCCCGAAGCTAAGATAGAAGACACTTACCTAAGGTCCCATGCAGTGGGACTGAACTCGGAAGAATGTGGTTGGAAAGCAAGCGTCTTACCACACAAACATGCCTATATATATATATATATATAATACGCACATACATACATTCAGTTTATTACTTCTGTTATGCCTGTATATATATATATATATATATATATATATTATATATATATAATATATATATATAAGTACAAACAAACAGGATAAACGAAAAGTACACACAGACAATGTCGCTAAATCTAAACGACCGAAGGCAAATCAGAAGTAACAATCAGGAAAAAAACAACAAAAGTCAGTTAAACGTATACAGTGAATATATTAGATTGAGTTCAGTGAAAGTTTTACGTAGGAAAATAAGAATGAAAATGACGTTTCGAGCGTGGCTCATCGTTGGAAAAAGAAAAAAGCCTAGAGAAGAGAAAAAGGAGGAAGAAACAGATATTGCGTCGTTACATAGCTGAAAATGTAATTGACCAGAGATTGGAGATAGAGGATGTTGTTTTTGAAGGCTGGGAAGTGTAAAAATGGTCATTGTGTGTGTGAGGGGGGGTACTGTCCGAGCGGAGTGTTTATATATATGTGTATGTGTGTGCAGGTGGTGAGTATTGTTTTTGTATATTAGAGGGTTTTGCGTGTGTTGGCAGTATATGAGTGCGTATGTGTTTGTGTTTATGTGAGAGAGTGAACCTAAGAGGTTGGTAGCAACAGGGTTTAGCAATAGACGGACGTGTGACGGCGAGCTGGGAGAAACGTTAGCACGCCGGGCGAAATGCTTAGCGGTATTTCGTCTGCGTTACGTTGTGAGTTCAAATTCCGCCGAGGTCGACTTTGCCTTTTATCCTTTGGGGTCGATAAATTAAGTACCAGTTACGCACTGGGGTCGATGTAATCGACTTAATACCTCTGTCTGTCCTTGTTTGTCCCCTCTGTGTTTAGCCCCTTGTGGGTAATAAAGAAATAGGTATCTGTGTACGCATGTGTGTGTGTGTGTATGTGCGTGTGTAGGTGTGTTTATCTATTTATGTGTTTGTGTATGTGCGTATGAGTGTGTGTGTGACGATTATTTTTTGTACGTACTATGATATGTAAACATGTGTGTGTGTGTGTGTGTGTGCATTAGAAAGCTATGTTGTGTGTGGGTGTGTGGAAGATACATGATGAAAGAAAAGGTGGGGGTCAGTAGAGGAAACGAGATTTTCGCTCAAGCTGATGACTCATGCAACTGTATTTACGTTAGATGTACAATTGCCTATAGGATATCATTCTATTTACACTCATAACAAAGCGGGGTATAATGTACATATAGATTCGTTGACTAATTTCAGTAACAGTCATCAACGTCAGATGGGCTCAACCCAAAGAACTGTACCTAATTGCATCATTCGTTGGCCATTTTAGCAACTGCTATTTTCATATAACATTTATACAAATAAATCGGTCTGATATCGATTTTGAAGTTTTAAGCGCTGTGTGTGTGTGTGTGTGAGTGTATACATATATACAAACGTACGTACATATATACATACATACATACAAGCTAGGTTATGGGGACGTAAATGCACCAGCATCGGTTGTCAAGCGATGTTGGGGGGACAAACACAGACATACAAACATTTACACACACACAACATATATATATATATATCTATATATATATATATATATATATATATATATATATATATATATATATTATATATTATATATATATAATATATATATATATATATATATATAATCCAAATTGTGAAGGCGCGTGGCCCAGTGGTTAGAGCGTCGAGCTTACGATCGTGAGGTTGTGAGCTCGAATCCCGGACCGGGCTGCGTGTTGTGTTCTTGAGCAAGACACTTTATTTCACGTTGTTCCAGTTCACTCAGCTGTAGAAATTAGTTGCGACGTCACAGGTGCCAAGCTGTATCGGTCCTTGCCTTTCCCTTGGACAACATCGGTGACGTGGAGAGGGGAGGCCAGTATGCATGGGCGACTGCTGGTCTTCCATATAACAACCTTGCCCAGACTTGCGCCTCAGAGGGTAACTCTCTAGGTGCAAACCCATGGTCAGTGTCTGACCGAAGGGGGTCACAATATAATCCATCACACCTGATCTTACCAATCGGTTTCGCGCAAGGGGTACTACGGAGTGTTGGGTAACAATCCGATTATATAACCCTACGCGCAGTAGAGTCTGCTCGAACGGACAGCCATGTTAAAGTAGCCACGAATATCTCTTGTGAGTACAACTACTGCGCTGATCTCTTAGAGAGATTTTAGAACTAGCAATTATATATGCATATACATACATACTACATATATACATACATACATATATACATACATATATATATATACATACATATATATATATATATATATTATACATACATATACATACATACTACATATATACATACATACTATATA
>NW_021830938.1:0-2500 GCF_006345805.1 Octopus sinensis | reverse complement strand
AATAAAGTCAAGTACTGGGATCGTTTCGTTCGACTAAAACTGTTCAACCTGATGGCCCAGCATGGACGCAGTTCAATGACTGAAATAGGTAGGAGAAATATATATTCTGGGTCAGATTAGACCTGGAAACAATAGTGGGTTCATACTCCTCAAAACCTTTGAATTTTCGAACCGGAGCACAACCACCGGATGCAGTTTAAAATCATAACCAGGACATTTAAGTCTCCGCAAATGAAGTGACTCGAATATTGCCACTTCAACGACGCTATTGTTCACAAAAGATGATCAAAAATGATGAAAACGAAATATATACATCTTATCTTTCTAAAGTGGAGGCGCAATGGCCCAGTGGTTAGAGCAGCGGACTCGCGGTCGGAGGATCGTGGTTTCGATTCCCAGACCTGGCGTTGTGTGTGTTTATTGAGCGAAAACATCTAAAGCTCCACGAGGCTCCGGCAGGGGTGGTGGCGACCCCTGTTCTACTTTTTCGCCCCAACGTTCTCTCACTCTCTCTTCCTGTTTCTTGAGTATCGCTGCGATGGACTGGCGTCCCGTCCAGCTGGGGGGAACACATATGCCACAGAAACCGGGTAACCGGGCCCATGAGCCTCGCTAGGCTTGAAAGGGGCGTATAAATAAAAAAAATAGCTTTCTAAAAATATACTTTAGTCCCTATACTCACTTTTCATGTGATAGAAGTCGAAGAACAACATATTGAACAAGACACAGATTCAGATTTTCAATCCAAAATTGAAGCCTATTTTGTTTCACTATTTTCATAATTAATTCCTTGCAGAAAATATATTCTGTACACTACAATAATGGTTTCTAATTTAGGTAGAAATTTAGCTACAAGGGTAGCAATTTAAGAGGAGAGGTATAGTCAATACTATCGACTCCAGTACTTGATTGATATTTTATTTTGTCGACGCCCGGTGAATGAAAGGTAGAGGTGAACTCGACGGGATTTGAACTTAGAATGTAAAGATCAGAAAAATAAACAAAATATTTTTGGTTACTGTGCTCTGTATTCAAATCCCACCGGTGTCAAATTTACCAATGGAATGGCAGAACTGTTTGAGTGTCTGCCGAAATGCCATGTCGAACCTGTTTCAATCCTTTGCGTTCCGTGCATCTTTCGCTCTCATTAGACCTTATCAGAGAAACACACTCTTTTCCCTGTTTATGATTATTAGACTCACAAAACAGATGTACAATATTGTACACAAACAGGCGTGAAATGTTAGCATATCTAAAATTAATAAATCACAAAGTGTTTAGCTTTTGCGCTAACGTTGTCTTCTCCTCAACGTATATATAGTTCTAATTATATTATAGAATGTTTACTACATTAAGAATATGTTGGCTCTGACTTAATTAACTTTGATGAAAGGTATAGTCTCATTCAATAACTGTCTCCATCGTTATGCATCTGAGAAACCATTGCGATCAACCGCTTTCTCGGTTTACAGTTGAGAAACTGGAAAAGAAACTGTTTTTGCAGCCAGATTGATTAAATTATTCGCAACTCATCCAGTATTTTGTGTTTCGACTATTGATTCTTCACAGGGACATTACTTCTTGTTTTAATGACCCGACCTTTCAAATTTAGCAAATCTGTAATTATTTATGCATCGAATTTTGTTTGATTGGGAAGAATATTAAGTCATTGTTTACATCAGCTAGCCTAGACACAACATTCAAGCTTTTGCATTCATGTAAAAATCGTCTGTTTATGTAAGATATTCACTATTGATATATATTTATATTTTTAGTGAGTTTAACAGAAGGATAAAAATGGCCGAAGGGAGAGAAAAATAGAAGGGAGATAGAGATGTGTATAGATGCAGGTATAGAGGAAAAGACGAAAGCAGAGATGCATGGGGAGCTAGAGATGTAGATTCTAACACACACACACACACACACACACACACATACACACATATGCATAAATACATGTATACTTAAATGAACAGTAAATAAATGGAAACAGAGAGAGGGAGAGGCAGAGGGACAGAGAGAGTTGGAGAGAATTCTGGTCTTTTTAAAGAAGACGAGCTTTGACATGGTAAAATATTGGAGTATATTATTGAAGAAGATACGAGAATTAGCAATTATATCTATGTGATTGATTCTTTTGGTGAAGTAGAGCAGACGATATTAGCAGACGATATTGTGTAGAGGCTTGAGACTGTTGAAAGAGCTGGTGATCTTGAGAGGGGAAACATCTGGTGCATTCGGATTGATGGTGTGTATGAGTATACATGTGTTGGAGTTTTTTGTGGGGTGCGTATGCATATATGAATCTGCGGAGTATATATATCGATATGTGTGTATGTGTGTGTGTGCATGTGAATTTGTAAATGAGTACATGCATATATATGTATGTATATGTGTTTGTGTACATGTGTGGGTGTCTGTGCATATATGTAGATGTGGGAAGGAGTAAGAATGTGCTTACGCGTGGACCGTGTATATGTATGCGCTTGCGTATATGTTT
>NW_021830937.1:0-2500 GCF_006345805.1 Octopus sinensis | reverse complement strand
AATATATATATATAATATATATATATATAATATATATATATATATATATATAATATATATATATATATATATATGTGGTGTGTGTGTGTGTATGTGTGCGTAAATATATATATATCACGACGAGCTGCTTTCAGTTTCCCTCTACCAAATTCACTCGCAAGGATATGGTCGGCTCGAGGCTATAGCAGGAGACACTTACCCAAGGTGTCACGCAGTGGACTGAACCCGGAACCATGTGGTTGGGAAGCAAGCTTCTTACCACACAGCCACTCCAGCGCCTGTAAGAATGTGTATAATATATGATGTATGGATGTCAGGAAAATGCTTTGTGTAGGCGCGTGACTTTGTGGTTATGGTATTCGTCCCACGATCGTAAGGTCGTGAGTTCGATTCAAGGTAGCGTGTTGTGTCCTTAAGCAAAACAATTTATTTCATGTTGCTCCAGTCAACACAACTGGCAAAAATGAGTTGTACAAGTAGTTCAAAGGGCCAGTCTTTCTTACATTCTGTACCACGCTGAATCTCTCCGAGAACCTCGTTAATGATACACTTGTCTGTGGAGTACTCAGCCACTTGATTGTAAATTTCACGAGCAGACCGTTTCGTTGATCTGTTCAACTTGAACCCTCGTCATCGTAACCGACGGAGTGCTAGTGCTAGTTTATCACATGTGATACACATGAGAGACCGCAGGAAAATGTTGTTGACAAAGAACAGCAGAAATTGTATTCACCTCAATAGACGTCATTGATTGGTTGAAATTGCCGAAATGCAAGAAATTTAACAAGAAATAGCTTACAAACAACAGAATTTTCTCAAGAAAGCCAAGAGGAAAAGATGTTTTATGTAACACCAGTACACGAAGATTAAAAGTGCTTAGTTACAAAGAAATTATTTTAAAAATCTGCCGGTCAAAGTGAAAAGATCCGGAAGTTCCGAAAGCGAAAAGGATACAATCGAAATAGAAAATTGCGCTGTTTTGTCATTTATGTATTTGATTATCATTTATTGGGACTGGAGGAACGGTAAGTGCCCTTCACTTTGGCAATATCTCCAAGATCGCGAAATGCTTAGCGGTATTTCTTCTGTCTTTACGTTCTGAGTTCAAATTCCGCCAAGGTCGACTTTGCCTTTCATCCTTTCGGGGTCGATAAATTAAGTACCAGTTACGCACTGGGGTTGATATAATCGACTTAATCCGTTTGTCTGTCCTTGTTTGTCCTCTCTATGTTAAGCCCCTTGTGGGTAGTAAAGAAAATAGGTATTTCTTCTGTCTTTACGTTTGAGTCAAATTCCGCCGAGGTCGACTTTACTTTCATCCTTTCGGGGTCGATAAATTAAGCACCAGTTGCGTACTGGAGTCGATCTAATCGACTGGCTCCCTTCCAAAATTTTGGGCCTTGTGCCTAAAGTAAGAGAAAAGAATACATCCAAGATCCCGAAATGCCTAGCGGTATTTCTTCTGCCGCTACGTTCTGAGTTCAAATTCCGCCGAGGTCGACTTTGCCTTTCATCCTTTCGGGGTCAATAAATTAAGCATCAGTTGCGTACTGGAGTCGATCTAATCGACTGGCTCCCTCCCAAAATATTTTGGGCCTTGTGCCTAGAGTAGAAGAGAATATCTCCAAGACCCATAAGATTGATGTTATAATTGTTCCTCTTGAACCTTTGCAGGTCAACACTGTCAAAAGCTTTGAACAGAGAAAGAATTTGCTAAAGGCCGATAACTTATGAGGAAAGCCGTTAGTGTAATGGTTCGTTTGGGGTTTGTGGATTTGGACAAACGAAGCCGGTGACTGGCAAAATAGCATTACTTTTACATTAAGGTGGTGTTCTCGTTTTTCCACGACTTAAGACGAGACATTGACGTCAGCTGGTTAACTGACCTCTGCAATAATGCCGGTCTTTTAATGTCTGACTTGTTGAACAATATCAGTTGCATTTCATTCTCAGCAGATTACTATTCTTTTGGAGTGTTTCAACAATGTATATACATTAAGTATGATACACACATGGTTATTTTCATTAAATAGTACTTTAATTGCGTATACCCGATTTCTATTCAGCTGGGTAGCTATTCGCAACATCAGTGAGTGTTTTTTTTTTGCTTTTTCCCTATATCAGAAGTGACGAATTCTCTTCCAAGTATGTGACTGACTGCGAGTGCACGCATTAAAAAAAACGTCCACAAAGATCAAAATGCATCTTGGCTATCGCTGGCTGCTCTTGAGACATATTTTCGTCTCCCTCTGATATTTATTGTGTTTTAACACAGTACGTCCATAAGAGATCTTGTCTTAGAACAAATACTACTGTAACAGTATTTGCCGACAAATACAGCCGTAGACTATCGAAAGTCTATATACATTAGATATCATCCATAAATGTCTATTTGGGATGGAAGCACTCCGTCGGTTACGACGACGAGGGTTCCGGTTGATCCGAATCAACGGAACAGCCTGCTCGTGAAATTAACGTGTAAGTGGTGAGCTCCACAGAC
>NW_021830936.1:0-3793 GCF_006345805.1 Octopus sinensis | reverse complement strand
CGCCACTCTATCGCAACGCCATTCTTGGTAGCTTAGAGTAGGCTCGAATTAGAGATTATTCTTTGTGGCTAGAAGAAGAAGAAGAAGAGGAAGAGAAGAAGAAGAAGAAGAAGGAAGAAAATGAAGGAGGGGGAGGAGGGGAAGAAAATGAAGGGGGAGGAGGGGAAAGAAAAGGAAGAGGAGGAGATGAAGGAGAAGGAGGAGAAGGAGGAAAAGAAGAAGAAGAAGAAAATGAAGGGGGAGGAGGAGGAGAGACGACGAAGAAGGAGAAGAGAATAAGACAGAGACGAAGAAGAAGACGAAGAAGAAGAAGGAGGAGGAGGGGAGGAGGAGGAGGAGAAGAAGAAGACAGAAAGAAGAAGGAAATGAAAGAGGAGGGAGAAGAGGAAGAGCAGAGAAAGAAGAAGAAGCGAAAGGAGAAGAACGAAGAAGAGAGAAGACGAGAAGAAGAAGAAGAAAAAGAAGACGGAGGGGGAGGGAGAGGAGATGAAGAAGAAGAAGAAGAAGAAGAAGAAGAAGAAGAAGAAGAAGAAGAAAGAAAACAACAACACCACCATTACCATCAACAATTTATCGCTGACCAACAGACTGACAGGCAGAAGTCAGGCAGACAAACGGACCGACAGTCGTATAAACATAGTAACTGGGCTGGCTGACCAACTGACCAAACACACAGAGGGACTAAACTAATGTCCAGCCGACTGACAAGGAAACGGACACACAGACAGATGCAAACACAGAGAGGACTGACTGACACAGACTGGCTGACTGACTGACCAGCCAACATTGTTGTGCAATAGTGACCAATAACACTGACCATACGAAACAGACTGACGGGCAGAAGGACGGACAGACATACCAAGGCGACTAAAAGACTGACCAATGCACAGACTGGCAGACAGACAGACCGACAGGCAGGCAGAGAGGGAAAGAGAAGATATTTATTGACTGACCAACTAAACAACTAAACACAATGACCAACACTGACCAAAGACTTCGTAGCGTGTCTGCTTCATACTTTTTCTATTGTCTTTCTTTCTTTTTTCTCTCTTTCTTTCTTTCTTTCTTCTTTTCTTTCTTTCTTTCTTCCTTTCTTCCTTTCTTTCCTCCTTTCTTTCTTTCTTTCTTTCCTCCTTTCTTTCTTTCTTTCTTTCCTTCCTTCCTTCTTTCCTTCTTTCTTTCTTTCATTCTTTCTTTTTCCCTTTCTTTCTTCTTTTTTCCTTCCTTCCTTCCTTCTTTTCTTTCTTTCTTTTTCCTTCTTTTCTTTCTTTTTTCTTCATTCCCTTCTTTCTTCCTTTCTTTTTTCTTTCTTCCTTCCTTTCTTTCTTTCTTTTTATCTTTCTTTCTTTTTTCTTCCTTTCTTCCTTCCTTTCTTTTTTTCTCTCATTCTTTCTTTTTTCCTTTCTTTCTTTCTTTCCTCCTTTCTTTCTTTCTTTCTTTCTTCCTTTCTTACTTTCTTTTTTCCTTCCTTTCTTTTTTACTATCTTTTTTTTGTTTTGGAGGGAGAGAATAATCTTTCTATCTTTCTCTACTCTCTCTCTCTCTCTTACGGTTTCTATCTTTCTCTCCTCTCTCCATATTTCCCTCTCTTAGAGTTTGTATCTTTCTGTTGTCTCTGTCTGTGTGCGTGTGTGTGTGTACATGTGTGGTGTGTCTGTGTGCGTGTGTGGTGTGTGTGCATGTGTGTGCGGTGAGTGTGCATGGCCCGTGTGTGAGTGTGTGCATGTGTGGTGTGTCTGTGTCCGTGGTGTGTGTGTGTACGCGTGGGTGGTCTGTGTGTGTGTATGTATGTGTGGTGTGTGCGTGAGTTGTGTGTGCTTGTGTGCGTGTGTGTTGTGAGTGTGCGTGTGATGTGTGTGCATGTGTGTGTGGTGAGTGTGCATGGGTCGTATGTGAGTGTGTGCATGTGTGGTGTGTCTGTGTGCGTGTGTAGTGTGTGTGTGTGCGTGTGTGTTCCTCACCACTGCTTGACAACTGGTGCTTGCTGGTGTGTTTACCCTAACCCATAACCTAGCGGTTCAGCAAAAGACACCGATAGACTAAGTAGAAGACTCGACAAATTTCTTCAATTCTTCCAGCATTGTCGCGATCTAAAGGCGGAAGTAAGTAAAAGACGTTGTTGTTGTTGTTGTTGTTTAACACCAGGTCAGCTCCAATCGAGCAAACTTATTATCAAAAACAATCCTGCCGCGACCACCACGCATTTTTCCAGTCCTGTAGCAGCGCACATCTGTACGTATCTTTCTTTTTAAGATGCTAGCATGTAACTTAAAGACAACTGGACTGTTATTTCTAGCAATCTGACTGACCACACAGGAAATCTCTCTCTCTCTCTCTGGTCACTATGTGTGGTTGGTTGGTTGGTCAGTCAGTCTCTCTGTATATCTGTCCGTCAGTCTGTTTCGTTTGTCCAGTGTCCGTATGCCTTAAGGGAGAGTGGACTGTTATCATTAGCGATCTGTGTGACCAGACAGAGACTCCCTCACTGATGCGGTCAGTATTGGTCACTGGTCAGTCAGTCTCTATATCCATTTGTCTGTCAGTCTGTCTGACTGTCCGTCCTTCTGTCCGTCTGCCTCGAGGGAGAATAGCCTATTATTATTTGCAATCTGAATGTCTACGTAGAGGCTCCTTCACTGACACGGTCAGTATTGGTCACTGCATGTAGCTGACCGGTCGGCCAGTCCATCTGTCCGTCTGTCTGTCTGTTTGTTCCGTCTGACAGTCTGATCGTCTGCCAGTCGGTGTATAGATTAGTTGCTTTACATTATTTGGTCACTTCAATCTACTGGTCAGTTGGTCTACTGGTCAGCTGGTCAGTCTCTCTTAGAATCTCACTGTTAGCTTGTCTGTGTGTCCGCCTGTCCGGCAGTCTGCCAGTCGGTGTATAGATTAGTTGCTTTACATTATTTGGTCACTTCAATCTACTGGTCAGTTGGTCTACTGGTCAGCTGGTCTACTGGTCAGCTGGTCTACTGGTCAGCTGGTCAGCCTCTCTTAGAATCTTACTGTTAGCTTGTCTGTGTGTCTGCCTGTCCGGCAGTCTGCCAGTCGGTGTATAGATTAGTTGCTTTACATTATTTGGTCACTTCAATCTACTGGTCAGTTAGTCTACTGGTCAGTTGGTCAGCCTCTCTTAGAATCTCACTGTTAGCTTGTCTGTGTGTCTGCCTGTCCGGCGGTCTGCCAGTCTGTGTATAGATTAGTTGCTTTACATTATTTGGTCACTTCAATCTACTGGTCAGTTGGTCTACTGGTCAGCTGGTCTACTGGTCAGCTGGTCTACTGGTCAGCTGGTCAGCCTCTCTTAGAATCTTACTGTTAGCTTGTCTGTATGTCCGCCTGTCCGGCAGTCTGCCAGTCGGTGTATAGATTAGTTGCTTTACATTATTTGGTCACTTCAATCTACTGGTCAGTTGGTCAACTGGTCAGCTGGTCTACTGGTCAGCTGGTCTACTGGTCAGCTGGTCAGCCTCTCTTAGAATCTCACTGTTAGCTTGTCTGTGTGTCTGCCTGTCCGGCAGTCTGCCAGTCGGTGTATAGATTAGTTGCTTTACATTATTTGGTCACTTCAATCTACTGGTCAGTTGGTCAGCCTCTCATAGAATCTCACTGTTAGCTTGTCTGTGTGTCTGCCTGTCCGGCGGTCTGCCAGTCTGTGTATAGATTAGTTGCTTTACATTATTTGGTCACTTCAATCTACTGGTCAGTTGGTCTACTGGTCAGTTGGTCAGCCCCTCTTAGAATCTCACTGTTAGCTTGTCTGTGTGTCCGGCAGTCTGCCAGTCGGTGT
>NW_021830935.1:0-3997 GCF_006345805.1 Octopus sinensis | reverse complement strand
GCATACATATTTGTATCTAATATATATACATTTGGATATTATGTCTGTGTGTATGTATAGGATAGAGAATAAAATTATAGACTTACCTTCCGTAAAGTCCAGTGTGTTTAATTTTAACCAATTTATAACAATTACAGAATTTACACAGAAAATACAAGCATATATATATTTATTATATATATTTATACACCATATATTTTGCAGGTGTATTTTTATACACACAAGCACAGGTTATATACATCTATGTGTGTGTATATATATAGAGAGATAGAGACAAATATGATTGCATATGATCTGTATTCTTACATATGTATGTATATTTATGTATATTTATATGTATATATATGTATAGATGAATGTATGGATGTATACAGAAATGTCTTTTTTATTATATATATTTTTTTGTTGATGTTGATATTGTTGTTGTTTTCCCTTAATGTTTCTTTCTCTCTTTTTTTTTTTTTTTTCTCTGTTTAATAATCCAGATGAGGAGGTAGTAAACTCCGCGATATTAAGACAGGAAGAACGGTCAGTGTTAAAAAGTTAGAATTGAAGAGAAGCAGGAAAAAATCCGAATTTTGTGATACTGGAATCATAATTTGGAAAGATTTTTCAGTGATTTCTTTCGCAAGACTGGACTGGTTGGTGCTTAACGATTAAGTTTAGGGGGAGAGAAAAAAAATATTAAAAAAAAAAAAATTATAATCTAATATATGTTATGAATATAATAATTAATTTTTTGTTTGGTTTGTGAAATAGTTTCTGACCAAACTCTGTGTATCGTGAAGAAACAGAGCGCTGAAAAAAAAAATGACAAGAATCGCTAGCAGTTAGTTACATATATTGGTAGAGAGAGAGAAAGAGAAAGAGAAAGAAAGAGATAGTTAGAGAGAGAGGGGAGGGAGTGAAAGAGGAGGAAGCGATTGAGTGAGAGAGGTGGAAGAGAGAAGCAGGAAGACTGAAAGAGGGGCGGAAAGTGAGGTAGAAAGATTGAGTGCGAGAGGGACAAGACTGAGAGGAAGAGAAAGAGAAAGAGAGGGAGAGAAAGATAAATAAAGAGGAAGACGAGGATGTTTTAATAAGGATAGTAATGATAATGATAATAATAATAATATGAGACTTAAATATTAGTAAAGGAGGGAGAGTGGGAGAAAGGGTTGCGAAGGAGAGACAGAGAGAGATTAAAAGAGATGCTTATATATATATATATATGTATGTTTATATATATAAGAGCATGTGTATGTATATATGAATAAGAATGTATGTATGTGTATATGTATGTGTGTGTGTGTGTATTGTGTCTATTTAAAATGAATGAGAAGGAGAAAGATGATAGAAAAAGAAAATAAAAACTAACTGTTATGAGTATTGGAGACTATTTTATAAAACGAAGAGGGAGCGAACGACCGTCGTTTAAAAAACTTGTGACACAGGGCGTTAATGTTTTTTAGGAGTGTTGGAATTAAAAGAGGAATATGGTTGGGTTTTAGTGCTTCGGTTGGAATTGAAGAAAAAAAACACAGAGAGAGAGAGAGAGAGAGAGAGAGAGGGTGAGTATACGAGTGTGTGTTTGAGGAAGAGAGATAGGCAGACAGACAGACAGAGAGAGAGAGAGAGAGAGAGAGCGAGTGATAAGGAAATTGAGGGAGGAGGAGGAAGAGAAGTAGAGAGAGTAAGTGTAGGAGGAGAGGCTTGACTGGAAACGGTGACGGCTGTGAGAGGATGAGAAGGTATGAAGGAGCTTGTTGTGATGTTAAGGGGAAAGATACAGAGAGTGAGAGAGAGCGGGAAGGAAAAGAAAGCGTAGAACGGAGTGAGAGGGTGACGAAAAGAGAGAAAGACGAAGAGTGAAAGGGACGAAAAAGAAAGCGAGAAAGACAGTGAGAGCGAGAGTAAAAGAAAGGCAAAGAGGGTGAGAGAGGGTTGAAAGGAAAGAGGGATGAGAAAGAGTGAGGAACCGAAAAGCCGTGAATGCGATAGTAAAACAGTAGGGAACGGATAACGGCGGGGTGGGAGGGAGGGAGGGCAGAGAGTGAGAGAAAAAAAAGGGGGAAAAAGGAAGAAGATATGAAAGAGGTGTTAGTGTTTGTGTGGGTATATACATATATATATGTATGTGTGTGTGTGTGTTTGTGCGCGCGTGTGTGAGTGGCGCGCGGTTTGATAAATTAAGAGCTGAAAAACAGATACTCTACACTCTCGCACTATAATATAAAGCAGTCAGCCAGAGTGAAAGATAGTGAAGAAGAAAAAAATATATATTAGAAGAAGAATATTAAGAAGAAAATGAAAGGGGAATATAAAGATGATGATGATGATGATGATGAAGATGATAAAAAAAGATTAAAGAAAAACAAGGTAGGGTAAAAAAAAAGGGGGAAATAAAAAAAACAACACAAATACAAGCTGTAGCAGTGAGAAACAATATTTGGTTGTATTGTTTCAAGTCAGTCGTTCCACTCACACTCGCTCAGATTCCACTCTTACTCACGCTCGTCACTTACACTCATTCATTCATTCACTCAGTCAGTCAGTTAAGTCAAGTCGAGTCGTTCACTCAGTCAATAGATAGAGTAACTTGAGTGAGGACGCTTGCTTCCTTCCGCCGCGCTCCGACTTTAATGCATGATTCTACTTGCTGTTGTCCCTACTGGCAAATAGCACCTTATTTCATTCAATATACACTAGCTGTGTGTGTGTATATATGCGTGCGCGTGTGTATGTGTACATGTGTAAGTCTATAGATATATATGTAGGCATGTGCGTGTGTGTAGATAGATCTATGGATATATATATATATGTATATATTTATATGTATGTGTGTATGCTTGTATGAGTGCAAACAGTAGCGTGATTATATGTGTATACGTGTATAGATATATGTATGAACATGAATATGTGTAACTATGTGTGCGTGTATATGTATTTAATGCATTTTAGCATATGTGTATGTTTGTGTACCAGCAATTAGCGCCTTATTTAATATACCGGTGTGTATATATGTGTGTGTGATTGTCTATACATATAATTGTATAACTATGTGTGCGTGTGTGTATATGCCTTTTATTTACGTCTGTATTTGTATACCTCTGTGTGTGTGTATATATATATATATATCCCTTTAGCGCTATGTATGAGTGTTTATATGTATGTGTATATAATTTACAATATAAGGGCAAAAGAAAAAATTCTAATGCCAAATATGCCGAAAAAAGACAAAAATTGTCAATTAAGCGACAATTAACCATACATATATGTATGTGTATATATATGTATCAGTAAGTATATTATGTATTTGTGTAAATATAAAATAATACCTTCCTCGGTGGCTATCTGTGTGAGGCATACACACACACCCACACACACACACACACATATATATTATATATATATATATATATATATATATATATATAGAGAGAGAGAGAGATACACACACATACACGTGTGTGTGTGTGTGTGTGTACCTTCTCTTAAACTATGTGAAAGTGTGTTTGTGTGAGAGACTGCGTGCGCGTGAAGTGAGTGCCTTTTTTCTCAGCTGTGTATCCACTTATGCGTATGTCTGTGTGTACGCATGTATGTGTCTTATTTCGCGGTCCTGTATTATGTATGCAGGTACTTGTGCTTACTCGCTCCCTATACGTAAGAAGTCTGCATGCATGTATGTTACTGTGTGCTTGTATGCATGTATGTATGTGTGTATGTATGCAGGCCTCTTCCTTACCTTTCCATAGGTATGTATATACGAATGTGTTTTCCCGGCTTTCTGTATATATGTACGTATGCATGTATACACATATGTATGTGTGTGTGTGTGTATGTATGTATGTATACACATATGTATGTGTGTGTGTGTATGTATATTTGTGTGTTATTTTTCCTTCGGGTTTGTATACGTGTTCTGCAGAGCACTGAACATAAATACATATGTACATAAATATACATACACACATATATATAAATATATATATGTATGACTACATATCTAAAAGTG
>NW_021830934.1:0-4025 GCF_006345805.1 Octopus sinensis | reverse complement strand
ATTGAAAATGCTTCTATATAACCGCTCAATCTGCTAGAAGTAGCAACCAATTCCCACACCAATCACACTTATTCAAGAAAAAAAGGACACATTAAACAATTTCGTTCTCGATAATAACAAATTGGTCATAAGCGAAATGTCCTTGATCATAATTTCCTCCATCTGCACTGACCAAAGGTTAAGGAGTGACAACCGGTCAAATGCGAGTTTAACATGTAGTAGTCCAATAAAATATTACTGCATATATGCATACATGTGCAGGCGTGGATGTGCGATAAGAAGTTTGCTTCCCAACCACATGGTTGCAGGTTCAGTCCCACTGCATGGGACCTTGGGCAAGTATTTTCTACTATAGCCTTAGTTCGACCAAAACCTTGTGAGTGGATTTGGTAAACGGAAATTGAAAGAAGCCCGTGTGTGGTATGTGAGTGTGTGGTGTGTGTGTGTGTGTGTGTGTGTGTTTGTGTGTGTGTGTGTGTGTGTGTGTGTGTGTGTGTGTGTGTCTTTGTGAATTTACTATTTCCAGCAAAATTAATGCCACGTGGACAAAAAACCACTTCCTGGTGTCCTGAGTGTCAAAATACTTCGATTCAAAGGAACCCTACAAAGGATTACGATGACATGGATTCCAGTTGATCCATTCGACAGAACAACCTGCCCGTGAAATTAACGTGCTAGTGGATGAACACTTCACAGACACGTGTACCCTTAATATAGTTCCCAGGAAGACTCAGTATGATACGAACTGCGATAAGGTTGGTTCTCTGAACTATTGGCACAACTTATTTTTACCAGCTGGGGTGACTGGTGCAACGTCAAAGAAAGTGTCTTCCTCAGGGACACGACGCATCACCAGGAATCCTGACTACGCTCACCACGAAACTACGGTCCTTCACGCATAAGACGTATCATTGTTGTGATATATACATTATCACGTATATGCATATATAATTGCTTTATATGTATGTCCGAAATATATATATATATATATACATACACACACATGTATATATATATATATAATATATATATATAATAGAACATACACATACATGTGTTATATATATATATTTAATATATATATATACATATATATATATACACACATATTATATTACATATATATATACATATATAATTATATATATATATATATATATATTATATATATATATATATATATATTATACACATATATAAATATATATCTGACCTGCCTCCGTCTCTCTCTCTCTCTCTCTTCTTCTCTTTCTTTCCATATTAATCCCTCTCTATCTATACACCTGTTGACCTAATTATATTTCCCATACCAACCACACCTTTCCATTAATTTCGCCCATCCATCAAACTACAAGACAGCGTTCTACAGCCAATGCGAATTGTTTGTTCATCAGTCACACTCACTGAACCTTAGTCTACTCAACCATTTACACATCTATCAAATGCATGTGTGGATAAATAAATAGACAGACAGACAGATAGACAGATAGATAGACAGATATATGGATACATAGATAGATAAATAGGTAGATAGATAAATAAATAGATAGATAGATAGATAGATAGATAGATAGATAGATAGATAGATAGATGATAGATAGATAGGTAGGTAGGTAGGTAGGTAGGTAGATAGATAGATAGATAGATAGATAGAAGATAGATAGATAGATAGAGATAGATAGATAGATAGATAGATAGATAGATAGATAGGTAGGTAGGTAGGTAGGTAGATAGATAGATAGATAGATAGATAGATAGATAGATAGATAGATAGATAGATAGATAGATAGATAGATAGATAGATAGATAGATATATAGATTTACATGTGTGTATGTATCTGGGAGTGTATATGTGAATAAATATTAATTTTAAAAAAAACGTTTACCTCAGCATACATTTATATATATATATTGTGATCTAATGACATAAAAATATGAGGCCACATATCTGTTAATATGAGCTTCAAAATACATTCTCAGCCAATCTGCATTTACTGAGGATAGCACGTCTGCTGGGAGGCTAGAAAAGGAAAAACAGTTTTCACATTAGTTCTCGCTTCGTTTACGAAGAGTTCGGGTAATTTTGTAAGGTCATTATGTCTTAATCGTAGAACTCAGCAAATATTCGGTCAACGACCTTTAAGTGATCGCAGTTCTGTAGTACTAAGTAATCACATACCAACAAAAGGAAATAGATATGACTACTGCACTCACGGTAACTCACCCTTGTTAGAGACCAAATACAAGCCAGAGTGCTGCCTCTCATGAAGCTCAAAAGAAACTTGAATATTAATATCTTTACATACATACATACATATGTACGTGTATATACATTTATGGCAAAGAACAGGAAACTAAGTACATAAAAAAAAAAGGAAATGAAATGATTTCCTCATCAATAGTATAAGCTTGACACACAAGGAAATGAAAGGAGTTAATTACTAAAGCATTGTCCATTTTTAGATTGTAGAAAAATTAGGCAGAAATCGACGAAGAGAAACTGGAGAAGAAAAAAAAAAGGAACAAAGGAACAAAAAAGTGCAATCACAGCGAAAACAAACTAGTGTGAAGCTGATCTACATGTTGGCCGTGGAGTGACCAGAAGTGTGTGGAAGCACTCCGTCGGTTACGACGACGAGGGTTCCGATTGATCCGATCAACGGAACAGCCTGCTCGTGAAATTAACGTGTAAGTGGCTGAGCACTCCACAGACACGTGTACCCTTAACGTAGTTCTCGGGGATATTCAGCGTGACACAGAGAGTGACAGGCCGGCCCTTTGAAATACAGGTACAACAGGAAACAGGAAGTAAGAGTTGAGAGAAAGTTGTGGTGAAAGAGTACAGCAGGGATCACCACTATCCCCTGCCGGAGCCTCGTGGAGCTTTAGGTGTTTTCGCTCAATAAACACTCACAACGCCCGGTCTGGGAATCGAAACCACGATCCTACGACCGCGAGTCCGCTGCCCTAACCACTGGGCCATTGCGCCTCCACTGACCAGAAGTAAGATGGTACATTAAATGCAAAGCGAATACAAAGACAAGCGTGTTTCTGTGTCCACGTTGCCAGGTTTGACTATAGACATGTGTGAGAGAAATCTGGAGAAGTAGGTCCTGTATGTACGTGGCCCTTTATCATGTATTTGTGTGGGTGTGCTACCACGTGTGTATGACAGTGCGTGTATATGCTCGACTATTTGGCGAGCTGGCAGAAACGTTAGCACGCCGGGCGAAATGCGTAGCCGTATTTCGCCTGCCGTTACGTTCTGGGTTCAAATTCCGCCGAGGTTGACTTTGCCTTTCATCCTTTCGGGTTCGATAAATAAGTACCAGTTTCACACTGGGGTCGATGTAATCGACTCAATCCGTTTGCCTGTCCTTGTTTGTCCCCTCTATGTTTAGCCTCTTGTGGGTAGTAAAGAAATAGGTATTTCTTATATGTACATGTTCGTGTGGGCGTAGAAATGTGTCTGGCATATTATGTTGTGAGTGAGTCCGTTGTATGTGCGTTCGTGCAGTGGCTGGTCCTTGCTTCTGGAAGTTGGATGGTTGGCCAATGAGAGGTACGTATGTACGTATGTGTTAGTATATTCGTGTGTTAGTATATGCGTGAGGAATATGAAATAGTAATAATTCAGTATGTATATCAAGTATTTGTGTGTGCGTGACTGTGTTTGTGTTTGTGTTTGTGTACTCCTGTTATATGTACAAACCTGTGCGGATGCAAAAATGTGTCAATCACATTGTAATGGGGAGTACGCGACTGAAGGTATTTTCGTGTATTTGATACAAATATACCTTTGTTGTGTGTAGTCAAGGATTCATTGCATGTGCATTCACATATATATGTGCACGCATTGTTGCGTGAGCATGTGTGTATTAGTGGCGTTATATTATTCCGCGATTTGGATGTGTGAAAATGTGTGGAAGAGTAGCATGTGTGTGTATGCGGGTGGTACTTATCGAAGGAGACGTGAAAATAGGTCTTTTATTGCTATGTGGCAAGCAGAAGATACCGAGTACGTT
>NW_021830933.1:0-3942 GCF_006345805.1 Octopus sinensis | reverse complement strand
AAACCTTCTACCATCAACCAGACGTCCATTTTCTTCGCAATTATACCATCAAACCATCAGCTTTTGTTAATATCTGCAATTACATCAGTCTACCGTCAACATTCTATTCTGTCGCATTACTATCAAACGTATATTTTTATAATTTGTATTAAAGCATTTTTTTCTAGCCTAACCATTTAACATTCTACCCGTCTGCACTCAGTCGTTTTACCATTCGTCTGCGATTCGATTATCAGCAACTGATCTAATCTACCTTCAAATGTTCTGCCATCAGTCAGTTTTTCTTTTCTGCTTATTTGCAAGTATACCAATGCACAATCCATCTTTTCTAATATCCGCAATTACACCAGTCTATTCTACCAGAGAACAATCAAGCGTATAACGTTACTCTTTGCAACCATCGATCTTCTACCAGCCTGCAGTCATTCATTCTACCATTAGTCATTCAACAGGCGTAACCATTCAGCCATTAATCATCTATCAATCAACAAACGTCTACCAGTTTTCAATTAATCATTGAGTGATGTGCACCACTGCATTTGCAGTCACATACCAGGCAGAAAAGATCTTCAGTCAGCTTCCGTTAACCATCTACCATTAACCACCAATCGAAAATCAACAAAATAAAAACAAAAGGTAGGGGTTGTGGTGGTGGTGGTGGTGGTGGGCTGATGTGGTGTCACAAGGAAACCAGCAATAAACATGATGACATATGGCGGCAGACGTTCAATTCCGTTTCATACCACATAGTGGCTCTTCAGGCAGTCTATTCTCCTTCACCATTATTGTCACCACCACCGCCGCCGCCACCACCGCCGAAACCACCACAAACACCACCACCACCACCACCACCTGCTCTTTCCATCATTTTATTCTTAAATCTATCCTCCCCTTTTTTGGCTAACAACAACAAAAAAATTATAAACAGAATAATTATGTATATATGTATAGACATATTTTCATATGTATATGCATATGTAAATATAATAGGTATGTATGTGTATATAAATATATACATACATACACACGCACACGCGCGTACACACATATACACTAACTGATCACATATACATACAAGAATTATATGTAAGCATATATGATGTGTATATTCAAGTATGTTACCGACACTGAGTTGTTCAGTGTGTCTTGCATTTGTAACTTTCACCCCCACACTGTGGGTGTGTGTATATCTATCTATCTATCTATCTATCTATCTATCTATCTATCTATCTATCTATCTATCTATCTATCTATCTATCTATCTCTATCTATCTATCTATCTATCTATCTATCTATCTATCTATCTATCTATCTATCTATATCTATCTATCTATCTATCTATCTATTATCTATCTATCTATCTATCTATCTATTATCTATCTATCTATTTTCTATCTATCTATCTATCTATCTATCTATCTATCTATCTATCTATCTATCTATCTATCTATCTATCTATCTATATAATGTACTGTTCCGTGATAGTAAAATCAACAAAAACGTATGTGTTTATATACATAAACATACATATAACATACACATACGTATGCCTACACATACACACACGTGTGTATGTGTAGGTAGCTAAATCTGTCTGGTGTACATATGTCTATATGCGTTTTGCGCGTATATGCACATCACATCCACGTAGATTAATATATTATTATATATATATAATATATATATATATATATATATATATATATATATAGATGCATATGTTGTAGATTCGCAATTGTGTGTATATATATACATACATTTATATATATATATATATATATATATATATATCTATATATACATACACACATATATATATATATATATATATATATATATATATATATATATATACATGTATATTGTGATGAATATTATATATATTTATAATACCATAATAATACATAAATATATACATATATATCACCATAATAAATATATATATATATATATATATATATTATATATAATATATATATATATATATATATATATTAATATATATATAATATATGTTGCATCCAAATATATGTGTACATCTCTGTATGTCCATATCTGTGTGTATCTATGCGTTGTTGGTGTTTGTGTTTGGGTTACATCAGCAGCCGATCGACATGTAACGCTCCATTACTCAAACCCGTTCAACCGTTCAGACCCACAAGTTTTGACAATATTTTTCATTAATGCTATTACGCCAACATCACCGCCACCACCACCCCCACCTACGCTACCATTACGACCACCAGCATTACCATCCACGCCACCACGACTGTCCATCACCCGCCATTCCCCACTACTACTACTACTACTACTTCTACAACTACTACCACTACTACCACTACTACTACTCGAACTATCACTATTAACACAATTATCGCCACTGTAACCGTCAATGCCTTTTATTATTATGATCCACGCCAACACCACCGCCACCACCACTACCACCGATGTTGCTATAACTATCATCATCACAAACGTCGTAACAGACATCATAACCGCCGCCAACGCCACCAGCACCACCACCATTATCACCATCATTGTTTTCCTCTCACCATCACCACCACCACCATCACCATCACCACCACCACAATCATCATCACCACCACCACCACTCTCAGCATTACCTCCACCACCTCCTCATTATCAACAATCAATGTGTCCACCCCCGTCACTCTCCTTCCCTTCTCTCTTCTTCTTCCTTCCCATCATCATCATCATCATCACTCTCAGCAATGACCGTGACCAAGAGCCCCCAGTTATCAAATTTTCCACCACTACAGCCCTAACCCTAACTACTACCACAGTCCAACAACACTGCAACCACATCTACACTGACCAAAGATACTATCACCTATACTCATTATTTCACGACCTCTAGCACTTCTACTACTACTACTACTACTACTACTACTTACTACTATATACCAACCCCTATTTGCACCATCTCCCTTGCCTGAGTCGGTTGATTCAGTCTGCTTCTTATATATATATATATACACACACATGTGAGTGCGTGTGTATATATGTATGTATATATATGCATATATATATACACACACGCACACATACATACCTATATACACAAATATATAGAGAGAGACAGAGGATGAGAATGTGTGTATGTGTGTGTGCGTGCGAGATAGATAGGTAAATAGATATAGTTCGGGAGGCAGATGGATCGATAGATCGATCGATAGATAGACAGATATACAGATAGAGGTATATGCATATGCCTATATATGTACACGTCCAGCGCCACATGCTGACATGCGTGCGGCACACATGTGCCCCACCCCAGTTGATCTCCGACACACAACCGCAAAGGAGAAAGGAAACAAATGTGCCAGAAAAAAATTAATGCATTAAAGCGGTGATACAGTGTGAGGTGAAGTAGTGGCGTGGATTGCAGCCCAGTCAGCCGTTCAACATCATCAGCACGTCGGAAAAAATGTGCAGCAACATTTCGTCCATTTTTATGCTCTGAGTTCAAATTCTGCCGGTGCCTTTCATCAATACGGGGTCCATAAAATATGTACCAGTTATACACTGGAGCCGATGTAATGGACTAGTCTCCTCCCCCAAAGTGCTGTCCCTGTGGCAAAATTTGAAACCATCATCATCATCATCATTATTATTATTGTTGTCGTTGTTCTTGTTCTTTTTATTCAAAAATTCTTTCTTATATTTAAAGAGGAAAGCTAAAGAACCGGAACCGCTGCTCCTAGGATTCCTACAGAGCAGATATGATGTTTCTACACCCTTACCATGAGAGAATTTTCTGCAGTGGATTTGCTGTTAGAAGTTAAGACATATAAACTCACCTAAAATTTGCTTATGCTTAATCACTGCTTGGCCCTAATCCCACTGAATTCCTTCCGACAGGGCGGCCCAATGGAGTAACTCAGTCAATGCTACTGACTGTACAAACCTATTGTTTTTAAA
>NW_021830932.1:0-4011 GCF_006345805.1 Octopus sinensis | reverse complement strand
ATTTCTCGTGCATTTTCACTTCCTTTTTCTTTAAGCATTATTCTCTTTTTCCGACTTCATTGTTTTTTTTTTGATGTTTTTTGGTTTTTTTTTCCCCAAGAAATATTTACCCAAGCATAAGGTATTTGCAGCTTCATATTAATTTGCTGGGTTTTCTTTTTCAGTTTTCAGTGACTCTCTAATGTAAATTAGATTTTAATTGCCATAGAAGCATGATTATTTTCAAATTGCATGTTGTTTTAAATTACACCGTTTAATTATATGTTTTAAATAATATTTTGCCTGAAAAAAATTATTATTGCACGTGTACATACGTTGTAGTAAAATGCATAAGATAATAAAATAGCAACTCAAGGGTTATAAATCAAAGAGGCTTTTTGGTTTAACTTTTAAACAGAACTTTTTATACAGCATGTCTCAGTTGAGAAGAGTTACCACATCTTCAAACATTACTTTAAACATATAATAGCTCCAGTTATAAAAACGTACATCTCTCAACTGCTTGTCACAATTACAATCCAAATGATACTACAAATTTTATTAGTCTCATATGTCTGGAGGTCATATTTATTTATAAATCTGTATTGTTTATAGAACTATATCATATTTAATCGTATTATTAATAATCCTTTCTGCAAAAGGCACAATGCCTGGAATTAGGGGTAAGAGGGTAGTCGATTATATCGACCTCAGTACTCAACTGGTATTTATTTTAACGACCCCGAAAGAATGAAATGCAAAGTCGTCCTCGTCGGTATTTGAACTCAGAACCTAAAGACAGACGAAATACCGCTAAGTATTTCGCCCGGCGTGCTAACGATTCTTATTTCTTTGTTACCCACAAGGCTAAATATAGAGGGGACAAACAAGGACAGACAAAGGGATTAAGTCGATTACATCGACCCCAGTGCGTAACTGGTACTTATTTAATCGACCCCGAAAGGATGAAAGGTAAAGTCGACCTCGGCGGAATTTGAACTCAGAACGTAGCGGCAGACGAAATACCTATTTCTTTACTACCCATAAGGGGCTAAACACAGAGAGGACAAACAAGGACAGACAAACGGATTCAGTCGGTTACATCGACCCCAGAGTGTAACTGGTACTTAATTTATCGACCCCGAAAAGATGAAAGGCAAAGTCTTTCATCTCGGCGGAATTTGAACTCTGAAGGTAGCGGCAGACGAAATACCGCTAAGCATTTCGCCCGGCATGCTAACGTTTCTGCCAGCTCGCCGCCTTAATCATATTATCAATAACTCTTTCTACTACTGACAAAAGGCCGAAATTTGGAGGGAGGGGACAAGTTGATTAGATCGACTCCAGTACTCAACTGGTACTTAATTTATCGACCCCGAATGAATGCACGGCAAAGTCAACCTCAACAGAATTTGAACTTAGAACGTCAAGGCTGACGAAATACCGCTAAGCTTTTTGCGCAGTGTGCTAAAGACTCTGCCAGCTCGCCGCCTTAATCATATCATTGATAATGAAAGAATCCCCAGACATCTTTTAGATGCGATATTTAAAAAAAAAAACAAGTTGCGTCAGATTTGAATTCCAAAGTTGCAACAAGGAGCATCATTTGTAAGGTTCATTTCTTATTCTTCGATTATATTTCCATTCACATGTAGCATGAATTACAATAGATTTTTAACACAGTCGTATTCTACATAGTTTTCCACTTGAAATTTTAAAAAGAATTCGTGTAAATTAAAAGAAGCAGCTCTCCACCAAAATAAATAAATAGATAAATGAATGGATGGAAGCACTCCGTCGGTTTCGACGATGAGGGTTCCGGTTGATCCGAATCAACGGAACAGCCCGCTCGTGAAATTAACGTGTAAGTGGCTGAGCACTCCACAGACACGGTACCCTTAACGTAGTTCGGGGATATTCAGCGTGACACAGAGAGTGACAAGGCCGGCCCCTTGAAATACAGGTACACAGAAACAGGAAGTAAGAGTGAGAGAAAGTTGTGGTGAAAGAGTACAGCAGGGATCACCACCATCCCCTGCCGGAGCCTCGTGGAGCTTTAGGTGTTTTCGCTCAATAAACACTCACAACCTCCGGTCTGGGAATCGAAACCGCGATCCTATGATCGCGAGTCTGCTGCCCTAACCACTGGGCCATTGCGCCTCCACATAAAATGAATTGAAGTAGTGAATTGTAATTTTGCAACGGTGTTTTGGGAACAAAAATGTAATCTCTGTTTTTGACAACACAAGAATCCGAAGAAATATTTTAAGCAAAAAAAAAAAAAAAAATGGAATGGAGCGCATATTCGACACGCCCACTGAAAACGCACTTCGCACCCTCATCAGTTCAATAAACAGGAACCCTGAAAGCATCTTCCAATTAAATTATGGCAATCTTATCGCTTTCTTCAGTAAGAAAGCAGAAACTCGCGAAAATATCATCGTATCGCACATCATGAGCAGTACACAACAGAATTCTCAGAATCTCTCCTAGCAATCACTGAGGATATTCCCTGACGAAACCCCTCTTTAACGTAACTATGATCGCTTCCCAACGACTTAGTCCTTCTCGATTGAGCCAAAAGATATTTTCTGCCACATCAGTTTTTGAAATTCTACAACACTCAGGTGAGGCCAACAAGGAATATTCCAAATATTCCTTTGACATTTAGTGCATCACTATTGTTACGCTCAAGAAAAGGCCCTCAATTAGTATAAAAGCATCATAGGCATACTGATTCCGCTTTTTAGCTTCTCTGCCGTTGCTATAATGGTTTCTGCTATAAAGGTCCACGGAACTGGCTGAGCTCGTACCACATCTGCTCAGGGATTTTCCACCCAGTGGTCTCTCTAATAACCACAATTTTTATGTCCATAGATCCAGGCTCCACACTAGTCCCTACTCTTAAATCTTTCCTCTCCAAAAGTCATGCCCCTGGTATTCTCTCTTTGTTCATGCCCGTTCCGCAACTGTCGACTTGCAATAGTTCAAGAGGAATATTAACGCCATCGATCTCTCCGGTCTCGGATAGCCTGCGAAGCCCATGAGCTTGCGAACCCAGCAAGTAAAATAAGAAAAAAATATGGAACTTAAGTTATCAAATCGAGAACTATCGCGTGTTTACAACAAATGAGAAAACTGTAGAGATATGTCTTACATAAATGAAACACGTTTTGATGGAAAAAGAAAAAAAAAAGCTCCTGGAGGAATTCATTTATGTTCAAGTGTCTTCTGCTATAGCCCCGGGCCGATCAATGCCTTGTGAGTGGATTTGGTAGACGGAAACTGAAAGAAGCCTGTCGTATATATGTATATATATATATGTATGTGTGTGTGTGTGTTAGTGTTTGTCCCCCTAGCATTGCTTGACAACCGATGCTGGTGTGTTTACGTCCCCGTAACTTAGCGGTTCGGCAAAAGAGACCGATAGAATAAGTACTGGGCTTACAAAGAATAAGTCCCCGGGGTCGATTTGCTCGACTAAAAGGCGGTGCTCCAGCATGGCCGCAGTCAAATGACTGAAACAAGTAAAAGAGAGAGTAAAAAGAGAGAGTATATGATGTTGAGAGAATTAATAAATGCATATTTAGAGAGTCATATCCGCATATATTTAACTTCACTGATAGAGATAAGGCCTCATAATAATAGTAATATTTTTCATCAGTTTAAAAATGTGGACCAACTGAATAGTGACACCATCATTAGAGTTTATCAAGAATTGCTCGTTGCTCACATCCAGTTGACTAAAGGTTACTATCGAGGAGCTACCTATTAAAATGTAGACAAGATTATATCAAGTAAAGTTTGCAACGTAAGGAATAGGGCATCAAAATTGGTATGCCATGCTTTTTTTTTATAGCTAATTCAAAGGAACCTGAGAATACTTGTGATTGATGGTGGTAAGGAAAATCAAACTGAAGCAAGCAAAATCAACTGACATGCCATTGGATGAAACGGATGTCGATGTAATTTAATTCATTTAGCTCCACTTCTCTGCGATGTTGTTTCCACGGAAAGAGGAAATCAGAATAC
>NW_021830931.1:0-3985 GCF_006345805.1 Octopus sinensis | reverse complement strand
TGGTCGGCTTGAGGCTATCGTAGAAGATACTTGGCCAAGGTGCCACGTCGTGGAAATGAACCTGGACCCATGTGGTTGACAAGCAAACTTTTTACCACATAGCCACTCCTACACTAAAATTTTAAACAATTATTATAAAGGTTGTGCTCCCGTATGGGCGCGAACTCAGACTGAAACCAATAAGAGCTTCGCTTCCAGCAAGTGATTCGTTTACATCTTTTAGTCACCAACTCTTGATGTATATAGATTAAAATTACTTGTGTGTGTGTGTAGGAGGGTCTCCATGTATATAAATGTCCATGTGTGTTTGCGTAAGGTGTATATGTGCGCCAGTGTATGTGTTGCTGTGAACGTCAAGTAATACGTTATACACGACTAAAAAATAACGGTTTGTGTATAACAAACCTGGAGACAGTAATATTCGGTAACCCTGTACAAGGACAGAACTAAGGGGAGTTGTGTTCTACATATTGATGATGCTCGTGAAGGTATTGATGATGATGATGATGGTGGTGATGATGATGCTGGTGGTGATGATGATAATGATGATGATGATGGTGGTGGTAGTGCTGCTGGTGGTGATGATGGCGATGATGATGATGGTGGTGGTGGTGGTAATGATGGTGATGAGGATGATGGTGGGGGGGGGGTGAGACTAGTTATCATCATCACCATCATCATCAACACCATTGTTCTCGTCTTCATCTGTGCATACGTGTACTATGGGACACGTGCGTTGATTGTATGTGTGTGTGTGTTTGTTTGTGCGCATGTGTGTGTATGTGTGTGTGTGTATTCATTCACACACACACATTTGTGCATGTATATATAGGGACACAGACAGAGCAGCATGTAGATATATGTTGTGAGCAGTGAGTGTGAGTGTGTGTGTATGTAGGTTTGTGCGTGTGTGTGTTTGTGTGTGTTTTAAATACAGATGCACACATATACATAAATATACACCTACATACATACACATACAACACATACATACACACATATATACGCATATACATATACTCATACACATACGCATACATACATACACATACATACATACATACACACACATACATACAGGTATACATACACACACATATGCATACGTAAATACGTACATACATACATGCATACATACAAACATAGATACATGCATACATAAACACATACATACATACACATACATTCATACACACGCACATACATACATGCATGCATATACACACGTACACATATACATACATACACATACACACACGCATACATACATAGCGAATTTTTTTTATAATCGTGCGAGAGAGTGCGTGGGTGTGTTTCTGGAAGGTGTATGGATAGGTGTGTTCATGTATATACCGCCTTGTGTGAGCGCGTGTGTGTGATTGTGTGGTGTTGTAGTTTGTACGTATATGTATATGAACGTGTATGTATGTATGTATGACTCCTTGTGTGTGTGTATGTGTGTGTGTGTTTCACACACATGGGAACACACACATTCTCGCTTATCGCTCAACTGTTTAAATAAACGAATGCAAGCTTGCTATTAGCCAGCCACACGTCTAACAACCAATGCAAGATGGCTATCTGCTGATGTTAGGGCGTAAACGGACCCATCGATTATGAAGTGATTAGCAAAGACCAGAGATGTACTGACCAGAACGTCCAGTTGTCCTAACTAATGTATCGAGTTTTATCCTGACTTGGACATCGCACTCCTGCCAGAATTCTCAAGGCACTGCGTAAAGTCCGAAAACCAAAGCATTAATTTGATAATATTGAGAGTGAAAAATGAAAAATAATAATAAAAAAATCGGCCACGGAATCACAAGACTGAAAAATACCAAAGTTAGACTAATAGGAATCAGTCAGTCCAGAGAGTAAGAATTACCAACCAAGCAAAAACAACAAACGAATAACAAACATAGAAATAAAAACCGGAAAATGTAGCAAAAACAAAACACCCCAGAGTATAGTATTGGTAGTTATTAAGGATTGAACCAAGTTTCAGACGAAGATAAGCTAATTCGTCTTATCACACGTCAAACACGCATATGGCTTGTGTTAGTCATGTTCACGTTGCTAGCTGCCTCCTCTTGCACGTTATTGCTTTAATACTCTTCCTCTTCCTCCTCCTCCTCCTCCTCCCCGTCTTCTTCTTCCTCTCCCTCCTCCTTTTTCTTCTTCTTCTTCTTCTTTGTTATTTTCACCACCCCCCTCTTTTGTTTTAGTGTTTAGCAATAAGTGATAAGCAGGTGTTGGCGGCAACATTACATTGCCTCAAGCTACTCTGCGTGCACGCTTGTTTGCGTGTGTGTACACACACACACACACACACACACACATATATATATATTACAAAATTATATATATATATATATATATAAACATACATGCATTCACATACGCAAAGCGAGACTGACTGACAGTCAGACAGACAAACAGACAGAGATGTGTAATTGCTTGCATGTATGTATGTACATATGTATGTATATACATATGTACATGTCCGTGTGTGTGTGTGTGCAGATGGTGTGTGTACGTACAGGTTCACTCACACGCATATACTTACACATAGAAATGAATGAATGAACGAATATACACGTAGCCATATGTGTGTATCACTCACTCGCATGCGTATATGTCAACGTCTAAAAGTCTGTATATGGATATATGTGTCGGTATATATGTATGCCCGCACGATTTTTAAGTTTGTTTCGTTTCTATACATGTAGATGTAATACAGCGTAAGCAAGAATTTAGTACATAAACACAGCGGTATAGACATACACACACACACACAACAACACACACACACACATATATATATGTGTTATATGTATATGTATGTATATATATATATGTATATGTATGTATATGTATATATATATAATATATATATATATATATTATATATGTATATGTATATATGTATATAGATATATGTATATGAGTATATATATATATATATATACATACATATATATATATTATAAACACACCACACAGACTATATATATATATATATATATATATATACTTACATAAATAAATATATATACATATATGCATACATATATATATTTAAATATACAAAGTTATATACATATGCACACATGCACAAACACAAACGCATACATATACGCTCAATTATTCTTGGGGACATTTGTCGATCAAGATTGAGTATTTTTCTGTCACTTGTATGCAGAAAACTATGCAAGATTTCTGTAATTCAGTTTTAAAGAATGGTGGCTTCGTCAACCATTCAAGATTCTCCTCTTTCCGCCATTAGTGTTATGCTATCAAAAAGGCTCTTACCTGCAAACTGGTACGACTTTAGTCAAAATGTCTGACGAAGGCATGCATGCCGAAACATCGAAGACATTTCTAACCGTATCCTTGTAAAACTCATACACACTCACTCACGTGTGTGTGTGTGTGTGCATATATACATACATACATACATACATACATACATATATACATACATATGTACATATATATATATATATATATTTATATATATATATGTATTTATATATATATATTTTATATATATATATATTTATGTCTATCACTGCTGAGTTGCCTAATAGTGGTTTAATCGCTAATTTAATGTATATTATATATATATATATAATATATATATATATATATATATATGTATCGAGATGATCCGGTTCTTGACTGATGATTGAGGGCTTCGAATGTCCCGTCCGTGTTTTTTGTGTCGTCTTCTAAATGTTTCACGCTCTTGTCCCAGTTTGTATTTTTTTACTTTTATATATATATATATATATATATAGTTGAGGTATGTTATGTTAAGAACGTGTAAGAGTACAAATAGAACTTGTTCACCCTTAGAATTCCCAAACAGCCGGTAGTATTCTTGTGGTATGCTACCAATTCTAGATTCAGTTACGGAGACACCAACTGAGTGTCGCCTGAGGAGATACATATATATCTTCTTATACAGGTAAATCTTTACATG
>NW_021830930.1:0-4016 GCF_006345805.1 Octopus sinensis | reverse complement strand
ATATATATGTATGTATATATACATATATGTATATATATATGTATGTATATATACATATATATATATATGCACGTAATATATATATATATATGCACGTGTATATATAAATATATATATTTATATATGCACTGTATATATAAATATATATATTTATATATGCACGTGTATATATATATATATATATATATATATATATATACACGTGCATATATACATCTTTAGTTTATATAAATGTTTAGTTGCATTTAAATATGCTTACATAGTTGGATGCGGCCCCTATTTGTTCCATGTACTTCAAGATTTTTACTTCATATTGGTATTTACGGCATAAGAGCCAATGAAGATACACACACACTTTATCGTGGCAGCGCTTGTATTCTTTTTGTGCAAGGCTCTCACATCCACTTAAGTGGGTCACATTTTCCACAGAGTCTACATTTCTGGGTGTCAGAAGTTGTATAGATGTTATACTTCAATGAATTGGTAGCAATGATCTGGCTTTCGGTGGTACGCTTCAAATCACCTCGCTCAAGCCATGCCCACGATGCTGTATTATCTTTAACGTCTTGTGTATTCCTTTAAAACTGTCCATGCATTCTCATTTCAAGAAGGTCTTCTTTTCTTTTCTCCTCAGCTCTTTGGTTAAACTCTTCTTTGCCCATCATTTCATCTGCATTTACCCCCATATCTTTTGCAACATATTGCAGCAGGTCTTCATCACTATATATATCAAATACTCGGCAAACGTTCTCCTCTCACTCCTTATACAATGGTCTATACTAATTAGTCCTCTGCTATCATTCTTTCTCTACACATAAGGTCTGTTTACCTTTGCTTTAGGGTGTAGTCTATATCTTGGTTTACTGTTCTTAATGCACCAATTATTATAGACATAAACGTTTCTGTTCGCATGCTCCAAATTCTTCCTATTTCAAACGTTAAGGGATTGCATATATATTTATTTGTCTTTCTTCCTTAATCTTTACGGTCCTGGAATCAAACGGGCACGATGGGTCAATGAGTAAGCAACTTCGATTTTCTTTATCTTTATATCTGGTCTATTATTTTCTAACTTCTTGTCTGTATTGTTATTATTACCGTTATTGTTGTTGTTATCATTATTAATATTATCAAGACGGTGATCTGGTAGAATCGTTAGCAAGCGGACAAAACGCTTAGTGGCACTCCGTCTGTCTTGACGTTCTGAGTTCAATTTCCACCAAGATCGACTTCGCCCTTCGGAATCAATAAAATAAGTACTAGTTGAGCACTAGTGGTCAATGTAATCGACTTACACCCACCTTCCAGCTTGCTGGCCTTGTGTCAAATTTGAATTATTATTATTATTATTATTATTATTATTATTACCCACTCTTACACGCAAAAACACATACATTCCCACACAACAAATGCATTTATTTCAATTATTGTTATAAACAAACACATATACAGATACTTTACTGCACTCCTGCTTCTGTACTAGAAATCCCCAAATCCCGTCTGCCATGCCAATATGCTTCGAGTCTGAGACTCCCACAATGCTTTTGTTTTTTTGCCACCTTTTTTTTTCTTTTTCTTTCTTTTTTATTTATTTTGTCAAAGAACATCTATTCATAACGTCAATATCTCTTCCTCCTTTTCTTCTCAGCGATTTTGTACTCTTTTTCCTTACTTTCACCATCTTTTTGCTCGATGTTCACTAACATATAGCAAATCGCGAAAGCAGATCACAGACGACACTGGGTTTATTGAAGGAAATGTATGCTCCTAACTTATACATTTCAAAAACACGCGGAAATGACAAATAATGTCGACCAAATGACATATAAAACATTATGACCCTAAATCTCGATATTTTTTAACAATTAATAACATCTCTAGGAAATGAAGCAATACCTACTAAGTAACAGGAGCCACGCTAGGTCCGTAACCTAAAAAGTATGGTGTTATTTCAACAAAGAAGCTAGGTTCTCGTTGCTTTGTAATACAAGGCAATGAATAAAGCGGCCATATAAAACTCAGACTAGACAAGCAATTTGGAGATACTATATTTGAAACCTTAAAATCTGCGTTATAACAGTTGAAAAGGGAATTCACAGTCACAGTCAAAACAGTTGAATTAAAAAAACAAACTTATTACAAATGTATTATTTTAAATAAACATTTTGGTAAATATCCTAAAGTAGCTTGTAGTTTCAACTGAAACAACTCAGTTTCAAAAGCCTGATCTAACTTGTTACAGAGAGTTTACTTGGGAAAGAAACGAAAAGGTTATCTGGGTATAGCTGGATGGGAGAAACACACACACACACACACAAAACGTGAACTCGAAATACATAGCGCGGCATAGAGACAGTCTGAAAGAATGCAGCAAGCATAAAATAGCCAGTCTCAGATATTATAATAGAGATTTTTATCTCAATAAATGGGAAAAAGCATGTCAGCTGTATTAGATCTCAAATGGTTGCCAAATCAAAATTGACAGATCTAAACAAACTGGAGAAAAGAAGTAAATATGAAGCCGTAGAAACAAAAAAAAACATATAATAGTTAAAATTCCAAGTATAAAACAATAAGGAACCTAAGGCTGTACTTTAGCTTGACGACCAGGAAAAATTTTGATATTACATCACATGGGTAGATTGTCAAAGTTTAGCTGTTATCCAAAGTCCCTAAACTAAGAAATATTTTTATCCCTACACTATTGAGACGTAAGAACGGGAGTAAAGTCTAAAACTTAGACTTTAAAATGGCCTAAAGTATAATCTGATGTTATATATTACCGAAAGGGCATCTTGTTAACATTGTTCTCTTTTTCTGTCACTAAACCCGGAATCTAGAAATATTTCCTAGCTTTTATTGTGAACAGCCCCAAACTCTCTGGGATGAGTATTAAATGTCAAAAAGCAATAGAATCGCTCAATCTAATAATATGCTACAAACATTGCGATTAACTTTGATGCGTCTTAATGTGATGTACGGTAAAAAGTCGGGGAAAATCTTCATGCCAATAAAAGTGCCTGATATTAAAGTACATAAGAGTTACATAAGAGAGAGCGTAAGTGGGGTGAGAGATAGTGGAAGCGAGAGGGGGCGAGAGAGAATGGGTGAGAATCAGAAATGAATATTTCAAGAAACTGAAATAACACACCCATCACTTCTCTTAGCCTGTAGTATTCATATCAATATCATATTGCTGAACTTATTCTGGGTCTTGCATTTCATGTCTCTTCAAACTGGTCGTTACAAAAACGTAGAGATATATACGATTATAAGCATCACATGAGATTCGGTTTATCAATTTATATCTCCAATGGCTGATGGGGGAAACTATAATGTCGTAAGATATTACTAATGCTTACTAAAGAAAATGTTTTAAAAGATTGTGTTCCTTTAAAAACCACTTAAACGAGTTACTGTAGTGTCACTACTTACTGTATCACAATAATAAGGAACCAGATATCAAAATAAAATCTTGCTCACAGAATAAAAGAAAACGGAGCCTAATAAATAAAAAAACGCAAAATATATTTACGCATAAAAATTCAAAACACGTTTTATAGTATAAGGTTGTAGATATTATGGCTGAAAGCGAGATGAAATACAAAAGTGAACTACAAAAGGGAAGATAAAACAAATGTGGACGTTTCAGCTTGTATTCCGATATTTCGTGTTTGGACTTCTTCATCAAATTACGTGGTGAAGCGGGAGATGGATCGCTGCTTAAATATGTGGGGAAATGTACTGATATGCACAGACTGCTGTTGTTAGAATAGTTACCCTAGTCAGGTTGAGTGTTACAAAAACACTAGTCTGTGCATGCCAGTACCCTTTCCAGCATATTTAAGCAACAATAAAAATCTTTACTCCATCTCCCAATTTCAGCAGGCATCCTGATGAAGGAGTCCTAACCCCGAAATATCGGAATACAAGGTAATACATCCGTTGTTGTTTTGTCTTCACCTTTCCAGTTCACTCACAATGCTTCATACGAACTACTAACTATCTATCTAGAT
>NW_021830929.1:0-2500 GCF_006345805.1 Octopus sinensis | reverse complement strand
TGTATATTGATTGGTGATATTACTTTTCCTGGATGATGGGATGGTGGTTGGTAGCAGAGGGTGTAGGAACAGGGGATACACATAAGAAAAAAATATATATGTATGTATGTATGTATGTATACAGGGTGCTGCGAATAAACTGTTGTCTAAATTACGCAAAATTGAAAATACCAATGGCATCTCATTTTAACAGATATATTTACCAAAATTACATAAAAATGTCTTGAAATACTAAAGAGTAAATATATTCAATAAAATCGCCATTGGTTTCAACCAAGGTCTTTAGACAAGTTCAGAATCTCCTACAGCTCTTCTGGATAGTCTCCTTGTTTAAGTTGGTGAATGCTGCATTAACCCTTGCCTTCAGTTCATCTTTGGTGTTGCAAGGAGTTTTGTTGGCCTCTTGCCCAACTGCACTGCTCACATAATAGTCAACGGGCTTGCAGTCTGACAAGATGTTAGCAGTGATGTGGTCACAAAAATTGTATGATAGTCATGACTGGACTCTCCTGCTTGTGTGGCAAGGTGCATAGTCCTGTTGTCAGGCATAGGGTCTTTCAGCAGCCACCCTCTTAATTCAGGGCAGCCCTACCTCAGAGGATTCCTTTCATGCTAGAAGGAACAGCTAAAATATCCAAATATCCAAAATATCCAATGGCGGTGCCCCAGCATGGCCACAGCTCATTAGCTGAAACTGGAAAATCAAAATCAAAATCAAAAAACCAATATTAGGAATATAATCTCGAAGGGATGAAAAATAAAAACATTTACCATCTATTTCCTGGACCATGGTTTCTGACTTTCATTTGCTAAAAAAGAGCCAGAAACCATGGTCCAGGAAATAGATGTTTTTATTTTTCATTCCCTTCGAGTTTTTATCTCTAATAGTGGTTTGGATTTTAGCTGTTCCTTCTAGCATGAAAAGAATCCTATGACGGATACTTCTTATGAGTTTAAATGTACACTGTATTTATACATACATATATATATATATATATATTTACACATTATATATATATTAGCTACAAACACCAATATACACACACACACATATATATATATATATATGTATACGTGTGTGCGGAGAGAGAGAGAGAGAGAGATCCATATACTTTAATAAATACAGCTACATACATACGCCAAAACATGCATACCATACATATTAAGTCAACTAAAATATATATACAGGAGAAAAAAAATTAAGAGAATAATAAAACCAATTTATATATACTTTTGACATTTTCTCAACATCATACATGGAAAACATACTGCCGCCATTTAAGAGACTGCACTGCCAACTGACTGGGAATATTCTTGATATAGCCAATCATCATCATCATTATTAGAATCATCACTGTTCAGATGATGATGATGATGATGATGATGATGATGACAGCGATGACGATGGTTGTTGTTGTTATTATTAAACGGCGAGCTGGTAGTCATTAATTAGCATGCTGGGCAAAATATGCTTAGGGGTATTTCATCTTGTCTCTAGGTTCTGAGTTCAAATTCCGCCGAGGTCGATTTTGCCTTTCATCCTTTCAGGGTCGATTAAATAAGTACCAGTGAAACACTGGGATCAAATAATCAACTATCCCCCTCCCTCAAAATGGCTGCCTTTATGGAAAAATTTATAACTATTATTATTATCATCATTATTATTATTGTCATCAAGGCAGCGAGCTGGCAGAATCGTTAGCACACCAGGCGAAATGCTTAGTGGTGTTTTGTCCATTCTGAGTTCAATTTCTACCGAGGTTGACTTTGCCTTTTATCTTTCCAGGGGTCAATAAATTAAGTACCAGCAAAACACTGGGAAAAATGTAATCAACTGACCCCGCTCACCTGAAAATACTGGTCTTGAGTCAAAATTTGAAATTATTATTATTATTATTATTATAATAATCATTATTATTATTATTTTTAATATTATTAATAATAATAATAATAATAATGATAATAGTATTGTTATTGTTGTTAACAGAATCTTCAGAACATTCTATAATATAGAGGGAAAACAATGTTTTGCAATATTTCTTCCGGTTCTTTAGATTCTGAGTTCAAATCCAGTAAAGGGTCAGCTGTGTCTTTCATTTTCCCCCTGTGGTGATATAATAAACTATCTGTAGAGTATTGAGTACAGTGTAATTTGATTAAGCCCAAGCCCGCAAATTTTGTGCCTTCTGCCTATGCTTGAAGCAGTTCTGATTATTATTATTTATATATTAATCAAGACCATGATGTTTTGGTGGTGTTATGAATGTGTGTGCATGCATGACTGCTTTTGTGTATGTATGTATATATGTATGCATCTATGTATGTATGCAAGCATGAATGAATGTATGCATCTCCTGATGTATGTGTGTGTTCAAAATATCATAAAGTAGAGACATTATATAAATGTGTGTGTCAATATAGATAGACACACATACACACATATATATGTATAAGAGATCTATATGTGTATATGTATAACACAGTATACGCTTGTGTCTGT
>NW_021830928.1:0-4016 GCF_006345805.1 Octopus sinensis | reverse complement strand
ACAACAATCGCCACCATCATCACAGCTTCCGACGCCACTGCCGCCGCCTACGCCGCTGTCGTCGCCTACGCCGCTGCCGTCGCCTACGCCGCTGCCGTCGCCTACGCCGCTGCCGTCGCCTACGCCGCTGACGTCGCCTACGCCGCTGACGTCGCCTACGCCGCTGACGTCGCCTACGCTGCTGCCGTCGCATACGCCCCTGACGTCGCCTACGCTGCTGCCGTCAACGCCGAGTTGCCGACGCTGCCTTTACCATTGTCATGGCTGTCACCACCGTCGCTGTCACCGTCACCGTTCGGGATAAGCTCTACAGGCATAGCTCGAGAAACACGGGGCCGACCTGTCCGAGATGCGCTCAGGGTGACGAAACCGTCATGCACGCACTCGTGCAGTGTTCAACTATTTCCGACCTGTGGGCCTATGTCGAACGACTGCTATCGCGTGTGGGACGAGTCGGTTTAGCAACAGAGTCTATCGTGAATATTGTCTTGCCTCCTTCCTTCAAACGGGACGGAAGAGCCATTTCCATCGTACTTGTGGCTATGGCGAAAGAATGTGAATGGTGGACGCGTCTGAAAGTTCTAGAGACAAACACTTTCTTCTCTGGTCAATCTCTCATCAACTTCTTCAAGGATCACTTGAAGAGGAAAGTGAGAGTAGAGAGGCAAGTTTTGTCTAGTGAATGTTTCAAAAAAGATGGGTGAATGTTGCAAGGATGGCGCGTATGAATAACGGAGCCAGCTTGAGCATAATCCTTTGAACCAAAAGAAAAACAAAAAACGAAAGGAAAAAAGAGACCCACTTCTCGTAAAGGCTCCTTCATTGGAATTTCAACATCAACAACAGGGTATTTTTGTATGTTTATATGTATAAATGCAGATTTGTATGTTTTGTTTTATGTATGTATTCTCATGCATATAGTTGCATGTCTAGACATGCTCATATATATATCTAAATGATAAACCTCTGGTAAGTTTTACAGATTTTTACAATTGTATGTATGTATGTATGTATGTATGTATGTATGTATGTATGTATGTATGTATCTAACTATCTATCTATCTATCGATCGATCTATCTATCGATCTATCTATCTATCGATCTATCTATCTATCTATCTATCTATCTATCTATCTATCTATCTATCTATCTATCTATCTATCTATCTATCTATCTATCTATCTATCTATGCCTGTGAGCTCCAGAAAAATAGAGATAAAGTTACACACACACATGCATATGTGTGTGCGTGTGTATACATGGAGAGCGAGAGAGAGAGAGAGAGAGAGAGAGAGAGATAAAGAGAGAATGAGAGGGGAGAGAGGAAGAGAGTGACAGAGAGCAAAAGAAAGTTAATGCGGTCATCAGCAATTGAAAATCCAGAGAAGGGTCTCAAGCTGTGTTTAAGAGCTGTCCCTTTTGTTACCCCCTACTGGTGACACAGGATGTAGTAGGGGGTGGGGTTCCTTTTTACTGCTCCTTTATTTATGTCTTTGTGGCTTGTTAACACGAACCTTCGGGACTTCGTGTAAAGGTCCTCCCGCCTATACTGCAAAAAAAAACCCCAAAAAAACAATGAAAATAAAAAAGACGTCAAACGAAAAAGAAAGAAAGAAAGAAAAGAGAAAGTGTTTACAAACAAAAGCAAGAAGAAGAAGAAGAAGAAGAAAAAGAAGAGCAACGATCAAATGTTTAGACTGCATTTATTCCTTCGAGGAGGCAAGAACAGACGATTGAAATGGTAATAACACCCAAAGAGAACGAATAATGCCGATGTTGACAAAGCCATTTCCCATCAATGGCTGATGGCTTCTGGCTTAAAATCAGAAACCGAAGGGTTTATCGTAGCAGCCCAAGATCAATGCTTACCTACAAGAAACTAACAGGTCAACATATTAAAGAGCGGCAGCTTCCCAACACGTAGTGTATGTCAACAACGAAATGAAACCATTGATCATGTAGTCTCCATATGCAGTTCTTGTGCCTACAGAGTATCTCAACAGTTGCAAAAACCTGGATTTGCCCCATGATAAAAACTGGTGGGAACACAAACCACCTCTAGTGCTTGAAAATGATCACATCTCACTCCTCTGGAACTTCACCATTCAAACTGACAGAAAGATAGATGCAAATAGGCCAGACATTATATTGAAAGACTGCAGACAAAAATCATGCCTTCTCATTGATATGACTGTCCCAATCGATATAAACGTATCTGTCAAGACCTACCAAAAACTGTGCGAGTATAAAGATCTTGAAATAGAAATAAGCAAAATGTGGAAACAAACCTGTTGTCAAAGGTGCCATAAGGAATGATAGCAAAAAGGGCTGATTGGTATCTAGCTCAGATACCAGGAAACTCCAAAATGGCAGAAATTCAAAAGATAGTGCTCATTGTCCTACGTAAAATACTGACTATGTAATCTCAAATTTTAAAACAAACCCATAATTTTCTAATGGTTTCTTAAACATTCTCTAGAACAACACGAAGATCGAAAAGTTAACAGAAGAAATGACAGGTGATTATGTGCAGACCCTTCTGAAGTTCCAAGTGCTATGCATACAAAATTACCTGCCAGTGTCATGGTTTTAGGGGTTGTCAGCAATGAAGTGCATATGATGCCTCCTTACTTCTTTCCGCAAGGCCTTAGAGTTAACTCTGCCGCCTACATTGAGGTCCTGGAAATAATTGTTAAGCCCCGGATAGACAGTGTAGGCAATGGAAGGCCATATGTGTTTTAGTAAGACCCTGCACTATCACACATGGCCCTAGTAACACAGGAATGGAGGATAGCTGAAAATTTTCATGATCACATAACCCCTAACATTTGGTATCCTAATTCTCCAGATCTCAATCCATTGGACTATTACATGTGGAGCGTTGTTGAGAGAGAGGTCAATGAACACGCCCATAACACCAAAGATTCTTTGAAAGCGGTCATAGACAGAGTAATGTCTAAAATGAACCAGGACCATTTGATTCGAGCATGTAGATGATTTAGATCTCATATTGAAGCAGTTGTTGAAGCTGAAGGTGGCTTTATTGAATAACATTATAGAAAAGAAGGTTTATTTTTATCCTCATTGCATTTTTAGATAAATAAATTTATTATCTGTTATTATATATCTTTTTTTATAAAATAAATCTTCCACAAATATCTCACGCACCCTGAATATATATATATATATTATAATAATATATATATATATCTATATATATTGTGTGTGTGTGTGTATGTGTGTGTGTGTGTGTGTGAGTATACATACACACACACTCACACATACACATATATAGAAGGTGATCCCCATATATATATATGTGTGTAAGGGCAATCCGGTTTGATGCGCTGTTTCAGTATTTCAGTATTATTTTTAGCATTTCGAGCAACCACGTAGGGGTTTCTCCTCTTAATGAGCTCATCGCCGTGATGATGGGCACTGGGCACTGGTGTTGCAGACGCTGCAATTTTTACTGGTAGCGCGCTCATGCGTTGCAGTTGACAGCTTGATTGCATATATTTGTGCAATGGCGAAAAAATGAAAAATAATAAAAGGCATAGATAAGGAAGAATAGAAGTGAAGAAAGATATGAAGAAACGAGGTGGTTGCAATGGAGAAGAGGGAAGAGGTGAAGAAGTGAGGATGTTTATGTGAGCGTAGGGGTCGGATGGGTGGGTGACACGGTAAACTGGCCAGAAGAGGCAATAAAAAACAAACAAACATATCATTAGTATAACGATGTGAGAGAGGAGAAAGAAGAGAAGTGAAAGTGAAAGTAGAGGAGCTGAAGTAAGAAGAATAGTGGAAAGAGAGGAGTGGGAGGAACAGAGTTATAAAGTGAGGTGGAAGTTGAGATAGTTTATTCCTCTTCCCATCACCCCTCGTGTATTCCTTTACGAGTGATATTGGTTCGAGCATGAGTTGTGGAGGGTATAGGTGACTTCCATCAACACCACAGTATAAAGGGAGAGAAGGGGGAGGGAAAGGGGGTCGGTTTTGTGATGTAGCATTAGGGA
>NW_021830927.1:0-2500 GCF_006345805.1 Octopus sinensis | reverse complement strand
TGTGACACTCGTGGCAGGTCTTCCAGATCGCTCATCGTCTTCCAGGGACGTTCCTCCGCGTTTGAAGCGCCCGTGCCACTCGAAACATCGCGTGAGACTGATTGCCTCATCGCCGTAAGCTTGCCGCAGCACACTCTGTCTCTGTAGTAGACTTCCCAAGTTTAACGCGATATTTCACTTTATCTGTTTATTTACTACCCACAAGGGGCTAAATACAGGGAGATCAAACAAGGACAGACAAACGGATAAATCGATTACATCGACCCCAGTGCGTAACTGGTACTTAATTTATCAACCCCGAAAGGATGAAAGGCAAAGTCGATCTCAGCGGAATTTGAACTCAGAACGTAGCGGCAGACGAAATGCCTATTTCTTTATTACCCACAAGGGGCTAAACATAGAGGGGACAAACAAGGACATACATAGGTATTAAGTCGATTACATCGACCCCAGTACGTAACTGGTACTTAATTTATCGACCCCGAAAGGATGAAAGGCAAATTGGACTCGGCGGAATTTGAACTCAGAACGTAGCGACAGACGAAATACCACTAAGCATTTCGCCCGGCGTGCTAACGATTCTGCTAGCTTTGTTCCTCTCCATAACAAAATCGCAGACTAATCACAGAATCAAAATTTCACAATTTGCCAAGTAAATGCAACGATGTCATTCGGCACTCTGCTTCGTAAAAGTCACGGATCGCTCTCACTGGGCACGCAACCGTCTGATGCAATCGGTTGGTACACTTCAGAACTAGTTTGGGAACATTTTGATACCATCTCGTAGACTACGTATTTAAATGGCGTGACTGTGTTGTAAGAGGCTTCCCAACCACAAGGTTCTGAGTTCCCTCTACTGTGTGGCGATCTAGGGCAAATGTGGCCTACTATAGCCACGGGCCGACCAACGCCTTGTGAATTGATCTGGTAGACGGAAACTGAAAGAAGCCCGTCGTTTTTGAGTTTGTGTTTGTCTCAACTCCGCTCTACTGCTTGACAACTGGTGTTGATGTGTTTACGTCCCAGTATCTTAGCTGTTCGGCAAAGAGATCGATAGAATAAATACCAAGTAATAGGAATATAGATAGACAGATAGACAGATAGATAGATAGATAGATAGATAGATAGATAGATAGATAGACAGATAGATAGATAGATAGATAGATAGATAGACAGACAGACAGACAGACAGGCGGACAGAGAGACAGCCAGATAGAAAGATATGTTTCGTTATTAGCCACACAGGACTGAACACAGACAAATACTTTTCGCATTGTTTGTGGAAATAATTTCTACTAACCATCTCCGTTTCCAGATCTGGCTTAGTCTTAAGTTCAGCACTTGTTGTTGGTATTGGTATTGTTCTTTTCACGGTTATTGTTGTGATGGCAATGGTAGTGGTGGTGGTGGTGGTGGTGGTGGCGGTGGTGGTGGCGGTGGTGGTGGCGGTGTCGGCGGTGTCGGCGGCAGTGGCAGTGGTGGTGGTGGTGGTTGATTTTTATTGTTCTGGTTCCCTTTGTTGTCGTTGCTGCTGTTATTGTTATCGTTGTAATTCTTGCTGTTGTAATTGCTTTCATCATCGGTGTCGTTGGTGTTGTTGTTGTAGCCATTGTTGTTGTTAATATAGCCTCTCCTTCAAAATTGCTGGCTTTGTACCAATATTAGAAATCATTAATACAGCTGCTGTATTAGTTGTTGCTTCTGCCGTTGCTGTAGTCATCGTGGCTGCTGCTGCTGCTGCTGCTGCTGCTGAGGTTGTTCACACCGTTGTTGTTGTTGTTGTTGATATTACAGAATCGTTGGCACGCCGGGCAAAACGCTCAGCGACGTTTCGTCCTAAGGTTCTGATTTCGAATTTCGCTGGAGTCGACTTTGTCTTTCATCCTTTCGAAATCGATAAAATAAGTACCAGTTGAGCACTGGGGGTCGATGTAATCGACTTATCCCCTCTCCCAAACTGGCTGGCCTTGTGCGAAAATTTGAAATCTTTATTGTTGTTGTTGTTGTTGTTGTTAAGGAGGCGAGTTGGCAGAATCGTCAGCACGACGGACGAAATACTCAGCGGCGTCTCGTCCGTCGCTTCTTTCTGTGTTCAAATACCGCCAAGATCGACTTTGCCTTCTATCCTTTCGGGGTCGAAAAAATAAGTACCAGTGGGACACTGGAGTCGATGTGATCGATTAGCCCCCTTCCCCAAAATTCTAGGCCTTGTGCCTTCTGTAGAAAGGATTATTACGAAAAGACGGCGAGTAGGCATTATGGTTAGCATGCCAGGTAAAATGCTTAGCGGCATTTCATCAGTCTTTGTGTTCTGAGCACAAATTCTACCGGTGTCGACTTTGCTTTTCATTCCTTTCGTAGCTGATGAAATAAGTACGTACCAGTGGTACGCTGAGGTCAATGTAGTCGACTTACCCTCAACCCCGAACTCGCTGGTCTCGCATTAAAACTTGAAATCATTATTATCGTTTTAAAAGTAGTAAACTTGGAAGATCATGAG
>NW_021830926.1:2500-3981 GCF_006345805.1 Octopus sinensis | reverse complement strand
TCTATGTTTAGCCCCTTGTGGGGCAAAACATAGAGGGGAAATAAGTAACGGGCAAAATGCTTTGTGGTATTTCGTCTGTCTTTACTTTTTGAGTTCAAATTCCGCCGAAGTCGACTTTGCCGTTCATCCTTTCAAGGTCGATAAATTAAGCACCAGTTGCGTACTGGGGGTCGATCTAATCGACTGGTTCCCTCTACAATAAATTTCGGGCCTTGTGCCTAGAGTAGAAAAGGATATCATCTCTCCGAATGTCAGTGTAGATGAGCTCGTTCGTGTGTGAATGTTTCCTGTAGGTGCAGGTGTAGCAGTGTGCTAAGAAGCTTGCTTCTCAATCACATGGTTTCGGGTTCAGTCCCACTGCGTTGCACCTTGTGTGTGTTTGTGTGTGTGTGTGTATATACATATATATAATATATATATATATATATAACGGGAAGCTTTATGAAAATAAACAAAAGACGAAGGCAGGTGGAAAACAAAAACGAACAATGTATTTAGATGGCGCTCAGGAATATAAAATAAAACAAGTCTTTAACGTTTCGAGCCTACGCTCTTCAACAGAAAGATACACAGAGAGAGGAAAAACACAGAAAGAAGGAGAGAAAAGAAATGCGTGCAGTAGCTAACGAATCAACAATATATATATATATATAGGTGCGGGAGTGCCTGTGTGGTAAGTAGCTTGCTTACCAACCACATGCTTCCGGGTTCAGTTCCACTGCGTGGCACCTTGGGCAAGTGTCTTCTACTATAGCCTCGGGTCGACCAAAGCCTTCTGAGTCGATTTGGTAGATGGAAACAGAAAGAAGCCTGTCGTATATAATATATATATATATATATATATATACACACACACACACATATGCACGTGTGTTTGTGTGCCTGTGTTTATCCCACATCATCGTTTGACATCCGTTGTTGGTGTGTTTACTTCACCGTAACTTAGCGGTCCGTCGAAAGAGAGAGATAGAATAAGTATCAGGCTTACAAAGAATAAGTTCTGGAGCTGATTTGTTCGACTGAAGGCGGTGCTCCAGCATGGCCGCAGTCAAATCCCTGAAACAAGTAAAAGAATGTATTTTCCGTACATGCGACTTTTAGTATTTGTGCGTCTTTTCTATGCCTGCATGTTGAGACTGATGATGAAGGCGATGGTGGTGATCAGCGGGGTGAGTGTGTGGAAGACGATGATGATAATGTTGATAATAATGATGGCCCCAAATGTTGGCACAATGCCAGAAAGTTCGGTGGAGGGGGTAAATCTGTCATATCGACCCCCGGTGCTGAACTGGTATTTATTTTATCGATCTCGAAAGGACGACAAGCAAAGTCTATTTCGTCGGAATTTGAACTCAGAACGTAAATACGGACGAAATACTGTTAAGCATTTCGCTCGGCGTGCTAAAGATTCTGTTAAGCTCGCTGCTTTAAAGATGATAATAAAAAAAACGATGACATTGCTCGTACATAGACTATCTATA
>NW_021830925.1:0-3893 GCF_006345805.1 Octopus sinensis | reverse complement strand
CATTCACACATACATACACCCCACCACACGCACACACGAATATTAATATTCCGCTTAGGTATAACGATATTAATAATCTAGTATTAGAATTCAATATGCCGAAAAGATCTTCGATTTAAAGGTATCGAGAAAGGTCTGGTTAGAGGCCCTACCTCCCGTGTTCTTTCTCAGGGCTTCGAGAAAACCGAAGAATTGCTGCCAAAGTGTGATTCTGAGAGGGGAATATGTTGAATAAAATCATAACCAATTGATCATCCTGTATTTTATTTTATCCAAAGACAGGAACTTTTCGGCATCCCCTTCGTATAATATATAAGTAGCTTGCTTACCAACCACATGGTTCCGGGTTCCTTCCCACTGCTTGGCACTTTGGGCGTGTGTCTTCTACTATAGCCTCGGGCCGACCAGAGCCTTGTGAGTGGAGTTGGTAGACGGAAACTGAAAGAAGATGAAGAGAACGGAGGTAAAGAGAACCCTGATTTCTAGCTCCTATCACTAACAATAACAAAAACAAGAGTAATAACAAAACCAGCAGCAGCAGCATCAATAGCAACACAAAGTACATCAAGAGTAATATATTTGTCATTCAAAATGTGACCGCGTGTGTATCGTTGGCGATTTTTCCCTCCGTCTTCTCTTCCTTGGATCTATCCTTTTCCTATGTTTCTGACGAAGAGCTCCGCTCGAAACGTTAAATCCTCCTTCTTTCTTTCCTTTCCTGAGCGTCCAATAACACTATACTTGTTCCACGTCCTCGCGTTGTTGTGTTTTCTCTTTGTGTTATTCATGTTTGGATTAACTATATATATTAGAAGAACGTCACACATAGGTCCTTTTAAATAATAACTATAATTATTTATCTTTATATATAAAAGTGAAGTTGTGTGTCTGTCTCCTACGATTTAGATTCCTAACTACTCCCACATTTTGCGGTGCAGTTTAACCAAAAGCGGGTATCTTATAGTCGTGATTCATATCGAGCCCTTCTGGGTATTATCGCGAGTCTACAAGGAGTCTTCAATTTTAAAAAGAATTTACCATCATTTTTTTCCCATTTTTAATGCATTTTTTGCTATTATATAAGGGAAGTAACTCTCTAAAAATGCTTATATAGTTATTTCCCTTACAAACCCGAGCAACGCCGGGCGATACTGCTAGTTATTTATATAATGATATATAATCCATTTAAAGCGACTAAACCTAAACAACAGATTGAAAAAAGATGGGTCAAATCACTCGGAATGAACACGACATTAATGCTTACATGGTTCCATATACACCTAATTCAGCCACATGGCCCACCCATCAAATTCAACCAATTTTAATTATAAATAATTTTAGTCTAGTATATATATAACGACGTTATAGAGAGAACATGAAAGGAAGGGAGGAAAGAGAGTGAGACGGAGGAAGATAGGCAGGTAAGAGAATGAGAGAAGACGTGTCAAAGTGTGCGTTTTTTGCCCTAGTGACCACACCTTTTAAGATAGGGATTTCTAACCTAGCCCACTCACATCCTCACCTCATTTTACATGTCCCTGTAAATTTTGGAGTCAATCCGACGGGATCTACCGCCCTTTAACCCGTTTCAATGCCAAAACCAGACAAACAAACAAACTTTTCGCATTTCGGATTTATAGATATTGATGATATATGTATTTGTTTGTATGTATTTGTTTGTATGTATGTTTGTATGTATTTGTTTGTATGTATGTCATTATTCAGTTTTATTTCAAGATTTCTTGCCAATAGAAAAAGAACCGGTTTCTAACCTAGACTCAAGTATATTTGTATGTATGTATGTATACGTTGAGATTTTAATGTTTTGTTTCATGCATGTTATCCCATGCATATACTTGCATGCTCATATATACTTAAATGATAAACTTCTGGAAAGTTTTAGTATGTACGTATGTATGTATGTATGTATGTATGTATGGTATGTATGTACGTACACGCGCGTGTGTAACCTGTATAGTATCTTTATTGACAGGACTAATTTAGTAGTTTGTGAAAATGATGAACAACTTTAATGGGTTTTCGAATCATATTAGATTCTCATCAGAGGAGTCAGTTTCAATTCGATCAATCCCAGAGAGAAAAACGGTCAATATGGTTATATTCTCACCAATTAAAGCAGTTATAGAAAACTGGAGCTCCTAATTTGCATATCGTGTTTAACACTTTATTTTCAGTACCAGGGGCCTATCAACGAAGATCTCAATCCACACGTTATCATGAATATGTAAGCTATAAAGTACCTTCATAAACAGGGCTAATTTACCAGTTCATCCATAGATTGAGAAAATGATGAACAAACTTAATCGATTTTGGGAATCTTATTGGATTATCATCAGAGACGTCTACATCTATTTGACCAATTCCAGAATGACATGTAACCAATCTGTTTATATACTCAACAAATCCTGTAGCTACATATACATATATACATACACCCATATATACAAACACCCATGTATGTATGTATATACACATATACATACACACATACGTACATACATGCATACACCCATACATACATCATACATACATACATACATACACAGATAATACATACATACATACATACATACATACACAGATACATACATATGTACATACACCCATACATACATACACACATTCATACATACGTACACCCATACATACATACATATATACATGCATACATACATACATGCATGCATACATACATACATACATGCATGCATACACGCATGCATACACATATGCATACACACTTATAAGCATACTTCCCAACCAGATGATTCCGCGTTCAATCCCACTGCGTGGCATCTTGGGCAGGTGGCTTCTATCATTGCTCCGGGTCGACCAAAGGGTTGAGTGGATTTGGTAGACAGAAACTGAAAGAAGGCCGTCGTATCTCTCTTTCTCTCTCCCTTCCTCTCCCTCTCTTTATCTATCTATCTATCTATCTATCTATCTATCTATCTATCTATCTATCTATCTGTCTGTCTGTCTGTCTGTCTGTCTGTCTGGCCCGCCCGTCCGTCCGTCCGTCCGTCCGTCCATCCATTCATCCATCCATCCATCCATCTATCTATCTATCTATCTATCTCTCTCTCTTTCTCTCTCTCTCTCTCTCTCTCTCTCGCTCAAAGTAAAGACAATATTCGTAGACCCGGAGGGTAGACTGGTCGTCCTAGGTGCGCTTTTCGACTCGTATCAGTCTACGCATCGCCTTTAACAGGTCGGCCGGATTTCTTTCGACGTGTGGGACGAGTCGGTTTATCAACCGTGTCTATCGTGAATACTGTCACGCCTCCTTCCTTGAAACGGGAAGGAAGATCCATTTTCATCGTACTTGTGGCTATGGCGAAAGAATGTGTATGCTGGACGCGTCCGAAAGGTCTAGAGACAAACACTTTTCTCTCTGATGAATCTCTCATCAACTTCTACAAGTCTCACTAGAAGAGGAAGGTGAGTTTTGTCTAGTGAATGCTTAAAAAAAAGATGGGGGAATGTAGCAAGGATGGCACGTGTGATTGTAATGCACCTTGAGTATAATCCTATGAACAAAAATAAATAAATAACTAAATAAATAAAAAAGGAAAAATGAGAGTCACTTACTGTAATGCGTTTTTTTTGCATGACATTATCGCCCGAGGTTACCGTGGTCTTCTGCGTAGGCTTTTCTTTCTACGGATAAACCTAATCTGCTTCCCCTTTTTACACTGACATTTCTGTGATGCACAATTCCTATTTATCGGCTTTTTTTTAACGATTCCTTTTGATCGAATTTCTACCCTACTTTCCATTTTTTCTTTTCCTTCTCTTCCCAAAAAGAAAAGCTCTACTTTGTATTTTGTCCCTTCTGTGTTCAGCCGTGTGTGGCCAATAAAGAAACATAT
>NW_021830924.1:0-3938 GCF_006345805.1 Octopus sinensis | reverse complement strand
TGTGAAATTCATTCTCACGAAACTTCTTCCCACCCATGGTTCGAGATGCCTCGAGGGTGCTAGAAGAAGCCGACTCAACCCGCCCAGGGTGAATGTCGCCACAAGTACAAGTAAGTACTAGCCCCTTCCCAACAAATTTCAGGTTTTGTGTCTACAGTAGAAAAAAGTAATAGATTTACTTCAACAGAAGAGAACTTACCCCCAAACAATCCTTCAATTTGCCCTCGCCCTCGTGCTGTGAGGGGATAGTTATCTCCATTGAATGAACGGCCATAGCGAGAGTGAGCTACATGTATAAAGATATCTGTAATTATTCAAAGCAGAATCGATATCAAATGACCTAATGGAAAATTTGATGCGAGAGTAGTTATTTACAGCTCTAAGTTAACTAGTATTGGAGTCCATCGGCAAAAAATTATTTACTAAAACGAAATGATCAAAAGGACAATTTGCAGTGGCAGTCTTTATTTGTTGTAGTCTTTATTTGTTGAAGTCTTTATTTGTTGAAGTCTTTATTTGTTGAAGTTACGTTGCCCCAGGGTGTATAATTTAGTGTGCAGTGCTACGTTCAATAGATCCTTAAACAAATGGTCTAAATTTTGTAGACAGACGAGTCGCGAGTTGAGCTAATTAACGGAAATATGGCTGCAATATTGAAAACTTTAATCAAAATAGCAGAAACCGCTTTCTAGTTCTTGGTTTGGTTACGCTGCTTAAGCTGGTAGAGTATACGAGATGTGCTTCATTAGAGAATGATTTAGGGAAGTATAATTAGTTTTTTCTCTCCCCCATATTAACACTGCTAACTAAATATAAATGAGGAAATGTTCATTAGCACGTATATGGTGTTATATAATTAAATGACTGGCAACACTGGATAATTACCAAGCTCCCACTTACACAGACACATATAGACAGTGCACACGCACATGCACACATTCGCGCGAACACACACACAACTATGTATATATATATATATGTGTGTGTGTGTGCGTGTGCGTGTGTGTGTGTGTGTGTGTGTGTGTGTGTATAGGCTCAGGCACGGCTATATGGTTACGAAGCTCGCTTTGCGATCATTTCGTTTCAGCAATTCTCTTCTACTCCAGCCCCGGACGGTCGAATGCTTTGTGAGTGAATTTGGTAATCTGTGTGGAAACCCACCGTATACGTGTGTGTATTCGTATGTGTGTGTATGCTGTATGTTGTGTATGTGTGTGTATGCTGTATCTGTGTATGTGGGTGTGTGCGTCTCAGTGTGTGTTTGTGTTAGTCGTTCACCACCACTTCCACCACTGGTACTTGAAAATCATAATTTGCATGTCCAAATCATCTCGTGTAAACGTTAGGTGCTAAAAAACACAGATAATACGGTTTACAAAATTTATGTAGCACTTGTAGATGAAACTACTGCATCTGGTGATTTCATCGTAAATTTCAAAATCATCAACACCGAATACCAAATGGAACATCCGTCAAACCGATAGGTTAATACCGAGTAACCGGGTAGTTTATTAGCAAGCTATCTTTCCTCCTACGAATTTGGAATGGAATTTATATGAAAATGTAACATTATCGCTGACTACTTAGTCATGATTAGCATAAGTGAAACCGGTCGACTATGTAAATATTTTATTTCCTATATATATATATATATATAAATATATATGTCGTATGATAGCATATTTATGAACATAGACATATATACGTATACACAGATATATATATATCTATATACACAAACATATCGTGAAAAGTTTCGAGAAAAAATTCCGCGTGCTGAATTGTACTGATAAATATAAAAAGGAAAATATACAGAAATTCTATGATATATATATATATATATATTTCTTTTATATTTATCAGTACAATTCAGCACGCGGAATTTTTTCTCGAAACTTTTCACGATGTGTTTGTGTATATAGATATATATATATCTGTGTATACGTATATATGTCTATGTTCATAAATATGCTATCACACGACATATACATATAAATATAGTATGAATGAACACACTCAGTACATGTATGCGTGCATGTATTTGTATAGATACATGAATGAGTATTTACTCGAAAATATATTCATAACTAGGTCATACATGTCTGCATATATATATATATATATATATATATATACATGTCTGTCTGTATGTATGTATACTTACATATATGCATACACATATACATGTGTGTATAAATGTATACATATATTCATGTGCGAGTATATATATATATATATATTATATATATATATATTGCTATTAATTAACTGTAGCTGATATTTTCTCCCCATTCTTTACACATTCACATTCACACAAACACACGTACAAACAGACACGTACATACATACATATATATATTAATAAAAACCGAAAAGGATTAATAATGGATTAATAACGGTCACAAATGTTCGTCCTAGCTAAGTAGCCAATATATATCGATCTTCGATTAGCGGTCAGTTTTTATACTTTTCCAGCTAATCTCTTGTGAGCTTTATTGTTCCTTAAGAATTAATTTATTAACGCGTTATCTAATGACAGAAACAGAAGGGAAAAACTACGTTGAAAGCATGGAAGCAAGTTTTACGTGTGGACATCACTAGAGGAAGAAGGAAAGAGTGATAACAACAAAACAGGAAAACGACAGGAAAAGAAAACGAGAATCAGAGAGAGAGAGGGAGAGTGAGTGAGGATGGGTGATAAGGGGGAGATTGACATGACCATTTTTACATTAGTAAGGATTTTAAACCCAATTTGTTCAATGCAATACATTCTAATCTTTATAGCTTATGTTTCCATGGTTTCGTTTCCCTTAGTGATTAGTAAATATATTATTGATTTCTTTTGACTAAGTTACTCGTCCAATTGTTTGTGTAGAGATATAAAAAAAAAGTATACTAATCGATCGAATCTACCCTCTTTCCAAAATTTACTACGATCTTTTTCAGTTTTTTCCCCTTTTTCTTTCTTTTTTGGGGTGTTTGTGGAAGGTGGATGACTGGTATCTAAAAATTAGTATTGGTCGATTTTGCAAGGAAAATTAAGTAGCCTACTCGACCAGGATTAGAACTCAGAACGAGTAGGACGAAAATAAATATAATATCCCTTTTAATCCCATCCATAATTATTGCTCTGAATACTGAAAAAGTAAACATAGTACTATGGTTATTAGTCCGGTGTTCTGTTGCCCTGTATGCTGGAAGTAAACAGCTTTTACCCTGAAAAACTATCACTGATTACAGCTATTAGGCCGGTGTAATACTATATCCTTCGACACTCATTGCCTTGAACACCCAAGCTAAACATAATATTGCTATTAGTGTAAATATCTATGCCCTGAACACTAAGGCTAAATAACAATATTGCTATTAGTCCGACCTTGTGAATCCCCCACAGCTAGACATAATACTATTATCAGTCCGTTCTTTTACAATCTCATCCACATCTATTACGCTGAATACTCAAAGTTAACATAATACTAGTCCGGCATTGCACAGAGAATACCGGATGTAAATATAGTAATTGTTTCTAACAAAGGCTAAAGGCCAGATATTTTGGATAAATGGGGATTAGTCGGATTAAATCGACTCCGGTACTTGAATGGTATTTCTTATTTTTATCGGCCTCGGAACTTGACCTTAACTCAGAAAATAAACGTAATGATGATATTAGATCGATGTTATTAAGACAATTGTCGACTTTATAAGGTGAATTCTTCAATTAAAAATGTGATTTTCTCTATCCGTGTTTTTGTAGCTATATATATGTGCGTGTGTGTGTGTGTGTGTGTGTGTATGCGTGTGTGAGTGTGTGTGTTATATGAAAGCATGTGTAGTGATTAAAATATGAATGTCCAAACGTACTACTTTTTGTTGGCTCTATCTTATTCAATAATATATATATAAATATAAAAATGGAACAAAAACGCAATAGAGGGCAT
>NW_021830923.1:0-3778 GCF_006345805.1 Octopus sinensis | reverse complement strand
TTATAAGCTTAGTTACTTATCGGACCCTTTCGTAGAACCGCTAGGTTGCAGGGGCGTAAGCACACCAACGTCGGTTGTCAGGCGATCATCGTGGGACCAAAACAGACATACAAACATACACACACATACACACACGCACATCTATATTACGATGGGCTTCTTTCAGTTTCCGTCAACCAAATCCACTCACAAGGTTTTGGTCGGCCCTAGGCTATAGTAGAAGACGCTTGCCCAAGGTGTCACGCAGTGAGACTGAACCCGAAACCATGTGGTAGGGAAGCAAGCTTCTTACCACACAGCTGTGACTATATATATATATATATATATATATATATGTGTGTGTGTGTGTGTGTGTGTGTGTGTGTAATGTACATATGTAGGTATGTAAATGTATGTTTGAATGTGTGTGTGTGTGTACATGTATTTCGGTTGTTGATTTCCGATTGCACATGTGTATTTCTATATGTACACACAAACACACACACACACACACACACGCGTGCGCTCACACAGCTGATGGATGTATATGTATACACGTGCATATATATTGTTATAAGAGTAATCATATACGTGTACGGATGTATATATGATATGCATATGCGTGTTTGTGCAGGTATATATATATATATATATGTTTGTGTGTGTGTGTGTGTATGTGTGTTTGTATGTGTGTGTATGTGTGTGTGTGTGTAAGTGTGTGTGTGTGCTTATACATGCTTAAATACACTCGTTCACTATTTAGCTAGTGTGTTCATACCCATTCGTTCAGTCGATTCTTCGTGAAGAGACGTTTACTAATCAATGTTTATGTTGTAGATTTAAATTTGTTAAAATATCAATAAACAATTTTTTTTGCCTCGCTTTTGAATTTTTAATTCGTTTATTTTATTTATTTCATTTATTGTATTTTATCTTATTCTAATTTATTTAACTCTCTATATATGCCTTAATTTCTGCACACACACACACACACACACACCCCCCACCCGCTTCCATTTTACAAACTGGTCTTTTCGTTGTTGCTGTTGTTGTTATTGTTGTTGCTTGTGGTGCTGGAGCGGATGGTGTCGATGTTGTTTCTACTGTTGTTCTTCGTGTTTTCAATATTTCTAGTAATGTTTACGCTCTGAGTTCAAATTCCGCCGAGGTCGATTTTGCCTTTCATCCTTTCGAAGTCGATAAATTAAGTACCAGTTACGCACTGGAGGTCGATAAAACCGACTTAATCCCTTTGTCTGTCCTTGTTTGTCCCCTCTGTGTTTAGCCCCCTGTGGGCAATAAAGAAATAAATATTTCTAATAATGTTTTCATTCTGAGTTCAAATTTCGCCGAGGTCGGCTTTGCCTTTTGTCCTTTCGGGGTCGATTAATTAAGTACCAGTTGGAAACTGGGGTCGATGTAATCGACTTAAGCCCCACCCCCCATCATCATCACCAAAATTGCTGGCCTTGTGCCAAAATTTGAAAGTGGTATTTTTGATAATGTTGTGAGGGTACGTGGTACAATGGTTCGGGTTTACGATCGCAAAGTCGTGCGTTCAATTCCCGGCGACGCGTTGTGTCCTTAAGCAGGAAAACTTTATTTCACGTTGCTCGAGTTCACTCAGCTGGCAAAAGTGAGAAGTACCTAATTTTCAAAGGGGCCAACTTTGTCGCATTCTGTGTCACACAGGATCTCCCTGAGAACCACATTAAGGGCACGCGTGTCTGAGGAGTACTCAGTTACATGCTCGTCGATTCCCACGAGCACGAGCAGGCCATTCCGTTGGTCGGATCAACTGGAACCAGTGATGGAGTTACTATTTCAGTTGTTGTTAGTTGTACTCTTTTACTTGTTTCAGTCATTTGGCTGTGGCCATGCTGGAGCACCGCTTTTAGTCGAGCAAATCGACCCCAGGACTTATTCTTTGTAAGCCTAGTACTTATTCTATCGGTCTCTTTTGCCGAACCGCTAAGTTACGGGGACGTAAACACACCACCATCGGTTGTCAAGCGATGTTGGGAGGACAGACACAGACACACAAACACACACACACACACTCACACATATATACATATACACGATGGGCTTCTTTCAGTTTCCGTCTACCAAATCCACTCAAGGCTTTGGTCGGCCCGAGGCTATAGTAGAAGACACTTGCGCAAGGTGCCACGCAGTGGGACTGAACCCGGAACCATGTGGTTGGTAAGCAAGCTACTTACCACACAGCCACTCCTACGCCTATGTACTGTTTGTTGTTGTTCGTGTCATTGCTGATTGTTGTTATTGTTAATGATAGTGGTACTCGTATGATTGATGTTGGGTCTGTGGTGGTGATAGTGGAGACGAGTGTTGACGTTGTTTATGTTTGTAGTGATGACGGTGATGTTGTTTGTGGTGATGATGATGGTAGAGTCACTGTTTTGTTGATGTTCTTTTCTTCTTTTCCTTATTTCAGTCATTTGACTGCGGCCACGCTGGTGCACCGTTGATGTTTTTTTGTATCTATGGAGACGAATGTTGATGGAGTCGCCGTTTTATCTTCTGTTTTTTACTCGTTTCAGTCATTAGACTGCGGCCATGCTGGGGCATTGCCTTTTAGTCGAATGAATCAACACCCAGTATTTATTCTCTTTTTGTAAGCCTGGTACTTATTCTATCGGTCGCCTTTGCCGAACTGGTAAGTTACGTGGACGTAAACACACCAACACCGGTTGTCAAGCGCTGATGAGGAACAAACAAACAAACACACACACACACACACACACACACACACAACACACTCACACACACATAACAGGCTTCTGCACAGTTTCTGCCAACCAAATTCACTCACAAAGTATTGCAGGGCCTAGGGCTGTAGTTGAAGACATTCGCCCAATGTGCCGGACAGTGGTACTGAACTCGAACCACGCGATTGCAAACGCAAACTTCTTAACCGCACAACCACACCTATACTCACTGCTGGTTTTTATTGTTAGTGTTGCTGTTGTTGCTGTGGTTGTTTTTATTGTTCCTTGTGCTGTTGTTGTCGTTGCTGGTTTTATCGTTGATATTGCTGTCGGTGTTTGTTTGTTTGTTTGTTTGTTGAGCGAAGCGGTCTTCGTCCTAGAGTGGGAGAAGTCCGAAACATGGTCCTTTTGCTATTCATAAGACCCGCAGAAGAGAAAGCAGGTCAATCCCCGACACCGAGAGCATCGACGGATGGATGAATGCGCATCCAGGCTCAGCGGTTGCGTAGGAAGTCGGGGACAAGAAACGAGAAGAAAGAGTGAGAGAGAGTTGGAGCGAAAGAGTAGAACAGGGGTCGCTACCACCCCCTGTCGGAGCCTCGTGGAACTTTAGGTGTTTTCGCTGAATAAACTCACAGAACGCCCGGTCTGGGAATTGAAACCGCGATCCCCCGACCGTGAGTCCGCTGCTCTAACCATTGGGCCATTGCGCCTCCACGTCGTTGCTGGTTCTATCGCTGATATTGCTGTCGGTGTTGTTGTGGTCGGTGCTGGCGTTGGTTGAATGTTGTAGTTGTCACATTATCCTTGGTTCTCACTGGTCAAGCAGACGAATCATCAAAGGTACTCCAACCATGAGCACCCCGTCTGCAGTAGGATACCAAGAACTATATTATCCAACGTGCTTATTATTATTATTATTATTACTCTTTTACTTGTTTCAGTCATTTGATTGTGGCCATGCTGGAGCACCGCTTTTAGAAAAAGTTTACCTCGACGGAATTTGAACTTAGAACCGCTATCATTTTGGCCGGCGCGGTAACGATTCTGCCAGCTCGCCTTATTAT
>NW_021830922.1:0-2500 GCF_006345805.1 Octopus sinensis | reverse complement strand
CTGAAGAATAATTTCTTCTTCTTCTTCTTCTTCTTCTTCTTCTCTTCTTCTTCTTCTTTCTTCTTCTTCTTCTTCTTCTTCTTCTTCTTCTTCTTCTTCTTCTCTCTTTTTCTCTCTTTTTCTTCTTCTTTTCCTCCTCCTCCACTTCCTCCTATTTCTTCTTTGTTCATCCTCCACCTCCTCCTTTTTCCTCTTCATTTTTCATCCTCCTACTTCTCATCCTTCCTCTTCTTCTCTCTTTTTCTCTTTCCTTCTTCTTTTCCTCCCCCCTTTTCTTCTTCTTTTCCTCCTCCGCCCCTCCTTTTTCTTCTTTTCCTCCCCTGTTTCTCAACATTCTTCTTCTTCGTCTTCTTCTTTTCCTACTCCTTATCCACCTCCTCCTCCACCTTCCTCCTCCCTCCTTCTTCATAACCATCACCATGACCATCATCACCATCATCATCGGCATCGCCGTCGTCGTCTTTGTCGTCGCCGTCGTCGTCACTTTCATCATCACCAACATTAGCTCAACCCACTGGCACACCCGCGACACAATCATCCCCCAACACCACCACCATCATCACAACCACCACCACTACAATCACCACCACCACCATCATCATCATCACCATCACCATCATCATTATCATCATCATCATCATCATCATCATCATCATCATCATCATCATCATCATCATCATCGTCATCTTCATCACCGTCATCAATTTAATTTCTTCTTAAATTATAACTCATGGTTGTCATTGTAATTTTCCCAATGGTCTCCGCTAGATTGCAAATACATGAAACAGATAATAATAATAATATAATAATAATAATAAATAATAATAATAATAATAATAATAATAATAATAATAATAATAATAATAATAATAATAATAGTACATAATAATAATAATTAATAATAATATAATAATAATATTAATAACAATATAACAACAACAACAATAATATAATAATAATAATAATAATAATAATAATAATAATAATAAAATAATAATAATAATAATAATATAATAATAATAATAATAATAATAGTAATAATAATAATAATAATAATAATGATAATAATAATATTAATAACAATAATAACAACAACAACAATAATAATAATAATAATAATAATAATAATAATAATAATAATAATAATAATAATAATAATAATAATAATAATAATAATAATAATAATAATTCAAATATGAAAAATATACCATATAAATAAATCACATACACACACATATTCACAAAAAAAAGGGAGATATCTAAAATAAATTCGATTATCTGATTGCATTTTGATTTCCCACAAGAATGGAAATTTCTACCAAATTCAAAACAAGGAGAGATAAGACCAATGCTTTGGTTACAAAGAAAATTCGTTATCTTGCTACAGATTTATAATATAAATATAGCCACCTTCATTCTATTTGATAGACTGATACATGTGTGTGTTTGTGCGTGTTCGTGTATACCTACATGTATATATATACATATATATAAAACATACCTACATATATGTGTGTGTGTGTGTGTTTTAGCGGCCAGTTAGTCAATTATTATTATTATTATTATTATTATTATTATTATTATTATTATTATTTTATTATTATTATTATTATTATTATTATTATTACTATTATTATTATTGTTATCATTATTATTACTATTATTATTATCGAGGCGGTGAGCTAGCAGAATCGTTAAGCACGCCGGGTGAAATGCTTTGCGGTATTTCTTCTGTCGTTACGTTCTGAGTTCAAATTGCACCAAGGTCGACATTTGCATTTCATCCTTTTGGGGGTCGATTAAAATAAGTACCAGTTACGCACTGGGGTCGATGTAATCGACTTAATCCCTTCCCCAAATTTTGAGGCCTTGTTTTTCCACTAGAAAAGATTCTTCTTCTTCTTCTTTTTCTTCTTCTTAGTATTATTATATTATTGTTATTATTGAGTGAGAGAGCAGTGCATGCCACCAAAGTGACACTGGGGTAAAATATACGAAGCCCAGTATACCGATCATGACTACCCGTCTGATAAGGGTACGCTAGGCACATGCATCACAACCAAATGTGCGCCACATGGTGATCAAGATAAACAGCACATGACCTTGCAGGTGGGGCCCAGTTGGAATTTTCTTCTGGTCGAGTAGCCCATCCCGCTCAAAAGGTCCATGAATAAGGGTTGTTTAAGGATGTTGAACAAACCACCCATGTTTCCAGAGGTGAATTATTCAAACCCCAAAGAATCCCTCTCAACACATGGCTATGATGCTCCCCCACTACTTCTGCTCGTGATCAGAGATGCACATATCGTCAGTCACTAAGGGACATGGTCAGCTGGTTAAGGTCAAACAACTGACAAGCAAATCTGTAGTATAGAGCAGAATATTTGCTGCAGCCCATCTTTTATACAAAGACAAAACAATGTACATGATAACAATTAGAATCAGTTAAGAACAGAAGCCATGACAGCCCCTGTCCGGTACTACATCAGGGCTTTTATTA
>NW_021830921.1:0-3916 GCF_006345805.1 Octopus sinensis | reverse complement strand
ATTGGAATCGTATTAAGCATCATCACTCAAAGGTGGACAAAATAAACAGGAATGTTTTTGCTTTACAAAAGCCAACTCAACCATTTACCAAACACAAACATTGATTATATGCATGTATGTGTGTGTGCGCGTATTTACCTGTACGTGCATATGTGTGTGTGTGTGTGTGTGTGTGTGTGTGTGTGTGAGTGTGTATGTCAGTGGATGTGCATTGATAAATGTTTTGTATGCACGCATTCCAGCTCTTGAACGCAGGCACGAACACACACACACACACACACAAGCGTCGTTATGTCATTAAAAGAACACTTAGCAACTTCGTGGTTTCGGTTTCGGATTCAGTGTGACGTTTCAAGCTGTATAATCTACAGTAATTTCAAGTGAAACAATAAGAGAATTTTGTTAATCAACAATGTCCCTACGTATGAGAGAGAGAGGTCCCTGCCTATATGTTTACACCCGGTCAAAAGATATTTAAGTTGTGTCTCTTTATGCATGAAACTTAGCGTTTGACAATTGTACATCAATACAATAATTTCCAGTATAAAATACATAACGGGATAGTTATGCTTGAATAAATACTTGGAGGCGCTGCTCAACACGGTTGCAATCGTATTACCGAAACAAGTAAGAGAAAAATATTTTTTTTTAAATATTTACTGCTATACTTGCATTTGCGTATGTGCGCACTCACGTACACAAATTCGAACTACACAATGGGGTGGGTCACTACATATCGACATTAAATGAGAACGATTATGATGTTCTTAAAACCCCCGGGTTGTTTAACTAGTAAAGTACGAATTTATAGGACTGAGATATTTTAAAGAGCGATAAATGGAGAGTAGACACGCATGCACTTCACAAATACATAGTAAAATATCAGAACTTACAAGTATATATAACATACAGACTAGTAGGCATCGCACACATCCTACGTAAAACACTTTCAATACAGTAAAAATAAGAGCGCCACAACAAACCACAGCACATACTCAAGGCACACAGGGCTGCGCTCGATATTGCAGTGAAAGCTCCTACAATCCTATTTTGTTTGTAGGAAATGGCACTTTTGTTAGCGCTTTACGTTAGGTAGGCCGTGTCAGATCTGAAAGTACTTCAGTGAGGTTTTTGTGTATCTTTGAAGCGCTTTTTCTGCCCATCATGTATGCACTTGCTCTCTGTCATTTAACTGTAAAACAGTATTTTGGGTAGTCGTAAGTCAGGCATTCGAACAAGGTAGCCTGCCCACCTGCGCTCTTCTCGGCAGAATGTAAATGCGTGGCTCGGAAGAGGGCCTCTGTGCCTGAAGCCTTGAATTGTTAGGTGATATATAATTCATTTTGAATTTCACTAATTTTGGATCGCCTAGAAAAATAAAAATAAAAAACGTCTTAATATATATTTTCGGAAATATTAATTTCATTGATTTTCTATACCTAAATATGTTAATACAGTCGAAATAAATGTCAGCTCTATAAGGTGAATGCTACAATTAAAGATAGGATTTTCTCTATACGTAATTTTTGTTACCAAAATACTAAATGATGTTTGGATTACCTTGGATCTGTATTGTACTTCCATTTACTGATGTTTGATTCTTGGACATGTTAACCAAATTTTTTGAAAACTGAGTGCTTTATTCATAATTCCCTGGATATTTTAATCCCTTTTTTCTTATACTTACATATGTCTCATACATACATAGATATATATATAATACATATATATATATGTATATATATATAATATATTATACATATATATATACTCATGTATGTATATATCTATGTATGTATGAACATATGTAAGTATAAGGGAAAAGGGATTAAAATATCCAGGGAATTATCAATAAACACCCGTTTGTTAACCAACCAGCCAAGATATATATATATATATATATATAATATCTATATATAGAATTATATATATAATATATATATATATATATATCTTGGCTGTTTGGTTAAAAGGCCTGTTCGATTTTTAAGCGAAGATAAATCGATGATATAATTATCGTCTCGTTCCAGTATCTTCTGCCATATTGTGGGCAGACCACATTACTCCCTACTCAAAGGACGACAGGTCTTTTCTGGTGAAAAACTATTCCAGGTGAATTTTTACATCCCCTTCATGTTGAAGTTCGGTTTATCCAATAAATATTGAAGACACCCGAAAGCGGTGGAAATATGAAGTCGCTAAGTGGGACGAATATGAAATAAAACTTTCTAGCCAAGTCCAGTACCTTCTGCTCTGTCGGCAAAGAAGCGAGCGGTCTGACGTTGTCATGATGAAAGACAGTGCCCTTATGATTAGCAAGTGGTCGACGCTCTTCGCGGAACGCTGCATTTCATTTGTCTAGCTTCTCACAATGCGCATCCAAATTGATAATTCTATCCGCGAGAAGCTCGTAAAAAAATACCCTTCTAATCCCACAAAACTGAAAACATAACCTTTTTCATCCTACTTTGGAGGTTGTTTGTAGTGGTTTACCCTGTTTCTCTGTGATGATATGTTTCACAGTGTTATGCGCAACCACATAGTCTCTCGTCTTCCAAATTCATTAACAAAACACCGATCAGCTCGAGGCTATAGTAAAAGCAATTGCAAATTGAATGTCTTAACGAAAGGGACATAAGACAAGTGGTACTCTTTATTAAGAAATTCAATTTAAAATTTTGTTTTACTTTAGCGTTGGTTGGACCAATGCTTTGTGAATGAATTTGATAGAAAGAAAGACCCATAAATAATAATAATAATAATAATAATAATATAATAATAATAATAATAATAATAATAATAATAATAATAATAATAATAATAATAATATAAAGTAACAACAAAAGAATGTGAATAATCCTCTATATAAATAGTGGATTATTTATATATGTTATAATTTAGAACAAATAGTAAAAGGTTTTCATAGTACTTGCAACTCCGAGTGTCTTGTCTAAGTGAGAATAGTGCATGAATGGGAAAACATTATTGGATATACCAAAATTGATTGCGATCGAGACAGAAAGAGTTCCGTCACCATATACCGCAATGCTGCAATCAGATGGCTCTGAAGCGCTTTAAAAGACGAAACATCTGTTGGAGTAAGCAAGAATTTGGGTAATTGGTTTGTATGCCAAAATTAGGAAAAGCTTTACTTCTGTTAAGAGCAAATAACTTTCACCGAACGTCTCTAAAGCTTATTGTCACTAGTAAATGACACATGAGAGTAGAATAGCATTGGATCTAGCTCTGCCGAAACAATACAGATGGTCGCTGAAGATGGATTTAAGATATCGGATGCGCCATTGATGATGGCTATCTCCAGTAGCTTTTTATTTGAGAGCAAAGGGCTCGACATTTGGCTGACTTAGAGCAGTTTTCATTCTTTGGAATGGGGTGTGCATACAAAAAAAAACACGCACACATACATTCACACTGAACAATAATAATATAATATAATAATAATAATAATATAATAATAATAATAATAATAATAACAATTGATAATGATAATAATAATAATAATAATTAATAATAATAAAATAATAAAATAATAATAATAATAATAATAATATAATAATAATAATAATATAATAATAATAGATAATAATAATAATGTTATGAGTCAAATTTTGACTCATAGCCATTAATTTTTGAGTGGAGAGGCAAGTCGATTATATGACTGATTTTATTGATTACGAGTGAATGAAAGCAGAGTCAAATAAAGCAGAATTTTAACTGAAATGTATAGGCGTAAGAAATACTTCTGGCGTGCTAACGATGTGTATGCATGTATGTATGTATGTATGTATTATATGTATGTATGATAGTATGTATGTATGTATGTATGTATGTATGTTATGTATGTATATATGTATGTATGAATGAATGTATGTATGTATGTATGTATATATGTATG
>NW_021830920.1:0-3778 GCF_006345805.1 Octopus sinensis | reverse complement strand
TCCAGCCTCAGCTCTGAGCTTGGAGCCTAACGGATGACCAATTATAGTACTTACGCAGCGTACCTATTAGTTTAGATTACCAATGAACTAAACCCCTCACATTTCATTTATATATATATATAACTTATCTATGTATATACACATATATATATATTCATAAATATGTGGTGTGTGTGTGTATGTATTTGAGTGCATATGTGTGTGCGTTAGTATGTATGCATATACAAATATTTATACATATATATATAATATATATATATATGCGCATGTGAAATATATATAAACATACCAGCACATCTATCTATACATGCGCAGACACGTGCATACCACACACACAGGCGCACACATTAATGTTCTTTATTGCTATGATCTACATCGATCTCGGCTTAGTCGAGATGATGTGTGTATGGTTATGTGTGTGAGTGTAAAAGACAGATAGTGAGCATGAAAGGGGGAGGGAGGAACCGGTGGGGGGAGAGTTTGGAAGGGAGAAGGAGTAGAGACACGGGATCGAGGACATTGACATCATTGCAGTTGATGATGATGATGATGATGATGATGATGATGACGACGATCACGACGACGATGGTGTTGGTGTTGGTGGTGATGATGGTGAAGAAGATGATGATGATGATGATGATGATGATGATGATGGATGATGATGATGATGATGACGACGATGATGATGATGATGATGATGACGATGTTGATGATGATGATGATGACGATGATGATGATGATGATGATGATGATGATGATGATGATGATGATGATGATGATGACGACGATGATGATGATGATGATGATGACGATGTTGATGAGGATGATGATGATGATGAAGCAGAATGAGAATAATCTATCACGTAGTGGAAATGAACTTATGGTTTCGGGCAAGAAGGTTAGTATACCAAACGCAATCGGAGAGAATGAAATGAAGTCAGGCAAAAAAAAGAAAAAAGAAAAAATACAAAAAAAAAAAGAAGAAAAAATCAGGAAATAAAAACCAAGAAAAAAAATAATAAAATGCTAATTGGAAAACGAAAAAGAGTTAGAGAAGCAGTAATAAAGAAAAAAAAGACAATAAAGCTACAGCGAAAGCGGGTAATAGAAAATCTCATTATGTGTGTAATAGAACAAGCAATTAGACGAGTTCTTATTGAGTTAAATTTTAAAGGAGTCATTAAAGATGGTGTGAAATGTGTGAGAAACTAAAACGAACTGGCTCTACGGTCTTAATGTGTGAATCTAACAAGACAGGGTGTGCAATAGTGGCTGCCGAGCTGTTCACCACAAGTGGAGTCGAGCTGCTCTGCGATTTCGAAAAGTATAATTTAAAGCGTTTGGAAAATCGATACCAATGCTTGAAAGTCTTGAAAATTGGTACCATTTCTAATTTTGTTATGCACAAGTATGATTAGCATAACAAAGTGAGTGATGCATTGCAATGCACTTGAGCACCGTTAAGAGGTATCTGGGTGCATTCTGATTCGAAAAGAACGTGAACGTATAATTTATAATTTCATTTTACAGATGTATAATTAATAAAACATGTTACGGTTTTCTAAAAATTGTTTTAATTTTTTTTTAATCGCTGTTTTTTTAATTTTTTATTTTAAAAACAGTTGCGTTAGTGATTATCGAAGCCTATTAATCTGGCTAAGCTTAGGTAATTGAAGAATATCAAAAGCAATTGAAAAACCTTGTAAAAGACAGAATTCGCTTTTATAGGCGCAGGTGTGGCTGTCTTGTAAGTCGCTTGCTTCCTAATTACATGGTTCCGGGTTCAATCGCAAGTTGGAAACGAGTCTTCTGCTATAGACCCAGGTCGATCAAAGATAGGTGAGTGGATTTGCTAGACTGGACTGAAAGAAGCACGTTGTATATATATATATATATATATATATATATATATATATACACACACACATATATATAAATATATATGCACACATACACATACATATATATATATAATTTTTTAAATAGTTAGCAGTTATGCCCGGTCATAGAGTGACCATTGGTTTCACACCATAGGTGCGAAATTAGTGCGAAAGGTTTCGTAGGTGCGTAATTAATGGTCACTGTATGACCGGTTATGACTTTTAAGCACCTCAAAAATTTATTCCTGCTTTTATCCTTTAGAATGTTCGTCTTCGAATATTGGAACTACTGACGAAGTATATATATATATATTCTTTGATATGTTTCAGTCCAATGACTGTCACCATGATGTAGCACTGCCATTTTTATACATACATACATATATATGTATATATATATATATATATATCGTCAGTAGTTCATATATTCGAAGTCGAACAGTCGAAAGGATTAAAGCAGGAATAACCATGTATATATATATATATATATATATATATATATATACATACACACACACATTGAACCACAAAAGAAACGCGAGACACCTGTGACTGTGAAATATGTTTTCATTTCATTATGTCAGAGATGAATTCTGATAAATGTGATAAATTCAATTTCTTAGATGCACTTTGACCCTGTTCTGGTTGTGGGTAGGTCCAGCATTTCGAGATTGTAGGGCGTGATATGTTCAATACCGTGTATGTCACCCCTGGGTTTTGAAAAAGGCCGTACACGGTCGGTGCATGGAGCGCATGAGTCGAATCAAAAAGTCATTGGTACATGTGCCCACAGCCTCAGGAAAGTTGCCTCCAGTACCACACCAGTTGTCGGCCTTGGAACCACCTGATTCAGCCGTCTCTGGATCTCAAGCCACAGGTGTTCAATTGGGTTCCAATCCGGGCTCAGACACGGCCACGGCATGATTCTTATGTTGTGCTGACACAGAAAGTTCTAAGTAACCCTGACCGTGTGGAAGCAATCATTGTCCTCCTGGAACGCATGGCTATGGTTACGCGCAAAGAAGGGCATGATGTAAGGTCTTAGGGTCTGGCCAACGCAGCGTTGCGCTGTGATGCCATTCCCTCTGCCTGCACCAACAATTTGGTACACATGTGGCCTAAACATTTGTGGAGTAAATGATGAGCTAATTCTGCTGAGAGACATGTCATGCCTCCGTTTGGAATACTCCAGATACTAACCTGTCATGGAAATTGGGGTTGGGATAGTATGTGATTTTTGAACGCACCGAAAATTTGTCAGTGGATATACTCTCCTTTGCGGCAGTCGCCGCTGCGTCTAACGCGACCCATTGTCTGAAGTTTTGACACCTCCTTCGGGTTTCTTGTCCTACATTACTCACGAAGTAAATTTGGAGGAAGTGTAGTCGTTCATTTGTGAGTAACAGGGAAACAACGAGGGGATAGACTTGCTCTTGAACTTTGAACGTTAACGTAAATCCAAGTTCAGCTATCTTCATAGATGTACCACACGATGCCATTTGAAATGCTGAGTTGTATTGTCTGATATTGTTAAGAAAATCCTTTCACTGGATGGAAGCGCCTTCCAGAAGATCTAAAAGAGGGTGAGGAGGAGCTTGTAGCACTGGCAATCTTATCTTACCGTCTGAGCCACGCATGCCATTGGTTTCATTTGGAAATTTGGGGAAAGTCTCATCGTTCTTCTGTATTGAGAATCCATCTGACGTGCGACTGCATGCGTTTGCTGTTCTTGAGAAAGTGTCATGTCGCTCGTCTTGACACTTCATCTGACATGCGGCAGCATGCATTTGCTGATCTTATCTGATTAATAACTGGTAACTGAAAGGTAAATGTGTATTTTTATATACCTTGACCTGTCACGCCACGTTTTTCCATTTTTGTTTCTGCCATGGTTTTTG
>NW_021830919.1:0-2500 GCF_006345805.1 Octopus sinensis | reverse complement strand
ATAATATATAATATTATATTTATATATATATAATATATCTATATTATATATATATAATATATATATTATATATGCATCTACATAAATACATAATTGTTTTTAGTTCAACTATTGACATGTCAACAACAGAGCAGAGCCAGTGCTCATGTAATTCCCTTTAGCGAAACAACAGACGTGATAAAGCAAACCTTAGTGAAATATTTTGAAAAAAACTCTTGGAGTTAAAACAAATAGCATACTCTATGAGAGAGAGAGAGAAAAGAGTGTGAGGAGTGAATGAGAGAGAAGGAAGGAGAGAGAGAGGGTGAGAGAGAAAGAGAAAGGTTTTATGGCTATGCAGATAAGAGTTTTGTAGTGCTATAGTGCTATGGGTTGACAATATGTAGAGGTTTGGCTTCAATCTTAGTTTAGTCCATTCGAATGCACCGCCATATTTTTCTGGTCTGTATATATACATAAAGGGAAAGTTTACGAAACAAAAGACGAAGGCAGGTGGAGTACAAACAAACAAATGTATTAGTATAGCGCTCAGGAATAGAAAAAGTCTCTTATGTTTCGAGCCTACGCTCTTCGACAGAAAGATACACAGAAAAAAAACAATGAGAGAAACAGGAGAGAAAAAATGCGTTAAGTAGCTACGATCTATCATGGCGTATTTATATATATATATATATATATATATATTATATATATATATATATATACAGTGTACATTTAAACAATAGGAGGTATCCATCATAGGACTCCTTCAACCTCGGCGAAAATTTGAACTCAGAACGTAACGGTAGACGAAATACCGCGAAGCATTTCGCCCAGAGTGCTAACGTTTCTGCCTGCTCGCCGCCTTTAAGCATATTTTATAATCATTTCCAGTATCGAATAAGGCGTGAAATTTTGGGCGAGGTGACTAATCTATTCCATCGATTCCAGTGCTCAACTAGTACATATTTTATCGACCTCGGAATGTATGAAAGGCAAAGTTGAACCCGGTGGAGATTCGAACTCAGAACGTAAAACCGGAAGAAATATCGCTAAGATTTTTTTTCCCCGATGTACTAACAATTCTCCTAGTTCATCGCCTGTTCACGTTTAAATAAAATACTATAATAACAAAGCAAATGAGGTGAGACACATTATATATTTAATTTGTATATTATGCTAAGTTAAGCAAAAATGTAACAGTTGAAAATCTAGTTGCTATTACAAGAACCGTATTATAAAACGAAAATATGTTTGCGTGAGTTTGCAAGCAGATATTTTATTAATAGAAAAACACTTATCAGATTTTGGGTTGAAAAAAGAAATAAAAGAGGCGATAACATGTAATGTTACTGATATGAAGAAAGTCGAGATTAGATAGAGAACATTTCATAAATGTATGACAAGACAAATATCGTTGGATTTTGGCAGCGAATACTTAAAACACATTACTGACTTGGAACTCAGAATGATAAGAAGAATTAGCGTTTTTTTTTCTTTCTTCTAATGGAGGAAGGTCACTGCTCATAATCATGCAGGCATTGGAACGTATGTTTGGCTAAGAAACTCACTTTGTAACTAGGGGATTTCAGGTTCAGTCCCACCGCGTGTCACGTTGGACAAGTGGCTTTTGCAATAGCTCCAGGCCGACCAATGACATGCTAGTAAATTTTGTTCACAGAAATTGTGTGGAACCCCGCTGTACACACACACACACACACACACACACACACACACACCACACACACACATATGCATATGTGTGTGTATATTATATAAATCATTTGATGTAACAAATATAAAAGTACATAATCCTGTCCGATTAAAGAGGGAAAACTATAAAATCATTAAACAAGCAGGCGTAGGAGGGGCTGTGTGGTAAGTAGCCGGCTTACAAACCACATGGTTCCGGGTTCAGTCCCACTGCGTGGCACCTTAGGCAAGTGTTTTCTACTATAGCCTCGGGACGACCAAAACTTTGTGAGTGGATTTGGTAGACAGAAACTGAAAGAAACCTGTCGTAAATATACATACATACATAAATATATATATACTAGCTGAAGGTGACCCGCTCTACGCGCGGGTAAGAGTGTGTGGTTGTTACTTTCTGTTGCTTCCTTTCAGCACGTAAAAAGCACCATCCGAACGTGGCGGATTGCAGCGCCGCCTTGACTGGCTTCTGTGCTGGTGGCACGTAAAAAGCACAAACCGATCGTGGCCGCTGCCAGCCGGCACCCTAACCTGTGACGGCGGCACGAAAAAAGCACCCACTGCGCTCACAGAGTGGTTGGCGTTAAGAAGGGCATCAACTTGTCGAACACTGCCAGATCAGACTGGAGCCTGGTGCAGCCTCTGCCTTCCAGACCCCTGTCAAACTGTCCAACCCGTGCTAGCACGGAAAACGGACGTTAACGATGATGATGATGATGATTCTCCCTCTTTGTTTCTCTCATTTCTCTCTCACTTCCACTCTCTTACTCTTCCTTTCTCTCGGACTCTCCTCGTTTCTCTTACTCTCTAT
>NW_021830918.1:0-3998 GCF_006345805.1 Octopus sinensis | reverse complement strand
ATGGCCGAGTTTCGCCCCGGGCCGCAGCAACAGTGTCCACCCGCCGCACTTCTTGCTCCAACATCACTGCCTCAAGATCTTGGATATATCCCAGGCCAGTGTCTGCAAATAAGTTGTCGATGTGAGTATGACGACTTTTTCTTCTTACATCACCAAGAAGTGACTTCCATAAGACTAATTCGGATGCTTCCAATTAAGGGTGACGCACGCATTGACCAGATGGTCGCAGCCGCCTTTGTCTAATCTTCTCACTAATATTCATCGAGTCTCAAGCTATCCGAAAATACAGGACAAACTGGAAATCGAGGAGCTTGAGGCTAGAGATGCAAAAGATATTAAAAATGCAATATTTCTGTGGAACTTGAAAGATGCTGGAGTTCATTTCATTTATGAAGTTCAGAATTTAATTTATGAAATTTATATATTGATTTCAAATTTTGCACAAGCCCAGCAAATTTGGAGGAGGGGATAATTCGAATGCATCGATCCCAGTACCTGATTGGTAATTATTTTATTGACCCTGAAAGGATGAAAAGCAAAGTCGACTTCGGCAGAATTTAAATTCAGAACGTAAAGACGGACGAAATGCTGCTAAGCATTTTGTCCGGCGTGCTAACGACTCTGCCAACACGTCACCTAATGAAATTTCTATATTAAATTCATATTTAATTAATAAATTTTTTCCCTCGAGGCGAAGCGATAATAGAACTGTGATGTCCTTGGATGTCCGGGGCCGTTCACGCGCTACCCTCGACGGGAATCTTTTGCACCCATCCCACATGAGATCTTTGGATCTGGTCGGCGGCGACGTTCTGCGCCGTCATCAGCGCGTTTTCTAATAACCCGGAGAAGACAACTGAATCCGTTCGCTTGGCGGAAATAAAGTCGTTACAAAATTTTAAAATTTGTGATGAATTTCATTCATAAATTAAATATGAATGAGACATCAAGGATTCCACTTCCTATTTCTTTATTACCCACAAGGGGCTAAAGACAGAGGGGACAAACAAGGACAGACATAGGTATTAAGTCGATTACATCGACCGCAGTGCGTAACTGGTACTTAATTTATCGACCCCGAAATGATGAAAGGCAAAGTCGACCTCGGCGGAATTTGAACTCAGAACGTAACGACAGACGAAATACGGCTACGCATTTCGCCCGGCGCGCTAACGTTTCTCCCAGCTCGCCGCCTTCAGCTAACCACTTCCATGCAACTTGAAGCAGTCAACATTGTAGGTTTGTTCCTGTACGTTTCGGGGTACACCATGCAAATTTTTGCTTGATGCACACTAAGACTCTGCGTGCTTGGCTAGTTGTAACTTCAGCTGTCCAACTTAGGACATAGAGTAACCTACCAACGAGTACTTGACGTGATGTTTTCCAAACCAAAACTTTCATAAGAAATCTGTCAAATCAGAGAAGGCGACATTTTCCTCGATGGCATTCATCAATCGTCTCGACACATCAAGATTTTAATCGAAACATTCTGGCATTTAAAGTTTGAAATTCCAACGGAGCAGTTTCCTGTCAAATATAGTCCGTATGTATCACTTAGGTTTTCGAGGGAGGATGACCTCCCTTTGCAAATATCAAAAGGACACAGAAAATGTGTCTAAGGCCAGCTGGAGACGTCGATCTCCTGGGGCTAAAAGCGTCAGTAACACCCACCCCCAGTGGTTAGCTACATTCAGATGGCTAGTACACTTTACGTTGTATTAAGGGTTCTCTGGTAAAGATTCCTGCTCCAATACTGTGTTTCGCCATCTCGATGAATTCCAGATTTTTTTCTTGGAAGTATCACGCAAGGCATTTTTCTAGAAATTTTACTGATTAAGATAGGATGATTATTAGGAGATATTTCAGTCACCCAGTTTCTCTCTCTCTCTCTCTCACTCACTTACTCTCTCTCTCTCTCTTCTCTCTCTCTCCCTCTCGCTCTCTCTCTCTCTCTCTCACACACACACACACACACAGATGAATGTATTATGCATGTATATATGAGAGAAATAAAGGGAGAGAAGTTGATATAAATATATAGGTTTATATATGGATATACGTATATATGTTCACGCATATATATGCACTAACATATTTACATATATAGGCATAAACATATATACATATACACAACACACACGTACATACACATAAACACACACAAACACACAAAAACACATACTCATGCTGGTCGTTCTACCTGAATGAACATAGAAGTCATCACCCACAAAATCTTCCATGTTAATTTCAGTTCGCAAGGTGGCGTGTCACATATGCTGCTTACATACATACCCAGATACATACATGCACGCATGCATACATACATACCACAAATCCGTATATATATATATATAATATATATATATATATATATATATATATATATATATCCACATATATATCCACACTATATATATATATATGCAAATATATATGTATATATATATATATATATATTATATATATATATATATATATATATATATATATATATATATATATATATATATATATACATACATGCATAAATGTGCCAGCTGCAGGAGCAACAGACAGTTAAGGAGGTGCTGTTGCAGAATTAGGTATGTTGCTACACAGGGTGGCGTGATGTATATAAGTATGTGTATATATATATGATGTATATATATGTGGATATTATATGCCTGTAGGTGTATATGTATATATATATATATATGCGTTGTATATACGTACATACATGTTTACATACATAAATGTACTTATATATATATATATATATATTATATATATATATATACATCGGCTGATCTGTAATACACTGTCACGTGTTGTCGTAATGTATGATATGGTGCAGACTGGCGTATAGGTTGTTGTCTATATTAACATTAAATGCTTATCGAAGGCACCGAGCTAGGAGAATCTCAAACACGCCGGACAAAATGGTAAGCTGCATTTCGTCCGTCTTGAAGTTCTGAGTTCAAATGGCACCCGCGTCGACTTTGTCTTTCATCATTTTACAGTTGATAAAAAATAAAATCCAGTCAAGTACTGGGCTCGATGTAATCGACTTATTCCGCTAACCAGAAACTGCTGGTCTGGCACCAAAATTTGAAACCGTTATGCTTACGGCAACATCACGCTGAAAGCACCGGTTCTCATCTGATCACCGATGTTAAGCAGCCTGCTCGTGAAATTAACGTGCAAGAGGCTGAGCACTCCACGGACATGTGTACAGTTAATGTAGTTCTCAGGGATATTCAGTGTGACACAGCATGTGGCTAGGCTGGTCCTTTGAAATACAGGTACAACTCACTTTTGCCAGCTGAGGGGCCTGGAGCAACGTGAAATAAAGTGTCTTGCTCAAGGACTTTAATACGTCACCTGGAATTGAACTCAGGAGCCTACGATGGCGTACCGAATGCTCGAACCACTAAGCCACGGGCCTTCACATATATATGTATATATACATATGTATACATCTTCACACATCTCTCTCTCTCTCGCTCTCCATATATATATATATATATATATATATATATATATATATAACACATGCATACATATGTGCAGATATATATATCAAACAAATAAACGAACCAACCAATATTTGTGATGCTAAATATTATACCATCAAAAGATGTCACCATAAGGAAGTAGCATTTATCAATTCAGTGAATTGATAAATGTATAGCAGCAGTACTTGACCACCTGTCGAGTTTAGAATTTATCGAATGTAGTCAGGCCTTAAATGAAATCAAACAAAAGACTGTACTACCCATCCGCAACATCTGCTAAATGAATATATCCAACACTATCCTACACACACACACACACACACCTCCATCCCTATATTACTATCATTCCTTTTTCTATTTCCATCACCTTTCACTCTTCTCTAACAAATGCACACAGTAATACCCATATATTTCACTTGACCTTCAGACTGGTTAAAAGACAAAAATATCCTTCTGTGGTTCATCCACTAATGTTATATCGCTGAAGAAATGAATCCATGATGA
>NW_021830917.1:0-3952 GCF_006345805.1 Octopus sinensis | reverse complement strand
AAGCTCGATCTGAATCCACGAAGGAGCGAGTTCAGTTGAATTCCGTTGCACCTTGAATGTATCTGCACTTCAACAGATTCGAGTCGATTAATTTTGATGTTTTGACCAGAAATGATTGATTTGTATTCAGATGGGTTTTGTGACACACTTTTAAAAAATTGGTTTGTTTGCTTTAAAAAAATAAAGCTGACAATTAAATTTTTGACAAAATTAATGTTAATTTTACTTAATTAAATATTCTTCTTTTGCAATGAAACAAAATTCCTAACAAAAATAAAAACAACAAAAAAAAACAACGATTAACAAATTATAATGAAAACGGAATAACTTTTAATTACGGCTGAATTTAATTCCCGCTGATCATCTCGATACGGCAGTGAGAAGGCATTTTCTTAATGATCAATAAACCAATGAAAAGAATATGATAATTATCATCAACTGGATGGCGTCTTAATTAAAAATGAGATTTAGAAAAGACTACAAAAAACAAAACTACTCGGAAGTACAGTAATTCAAAACCAAAGCTTCCGGTTCCGTTTAGCGATTTCCTGTCAATGAACTCGCTTATTATTTTAGTACTTTAAAAGGTGTAACAAAGTTGGACAAACGGTGTTAACGCACGCGGCTCAGAAATTCAGAAAATAATGGCGTCTAGGCACAGAAGGCGTGGCTGCGTGGAAAGTAGTTTGTTTCTCAGCCACATGGTTTCGGGTTCAGTCCGACAGCGTGGGACCTCGGGCAAGTATCGTCTACTATAGCCTTGAGCCGACCAAAGCTTTGTAAGTGGATTTGGTTAATGGAAACTGAAAGAAGCTCGTCGCACATATATATATATATATATATGTGTGTGTGTGTGTGTGTGTGTGCGTGTGCATATGTATGTTTTTCTCTGTCTCTTGATAATCAATGTTGGTGTATTTACGTCTCCGTAACTTAGCGGTTCGGCAAAAGACACTGGCAAGACCAGGCTTTAAAAATAAAAGGTACTGAGGTCTATTCATTCGACTAAAATTCTCCAAGGCGGTGCCCCAGCATGGCCGCAGTCAAATGAGTGAAGGAAGTAAAAAAAATATATTTCGAACACCTACCAGACGTTTTTGCTGATTTTTAATTAATGAAGTTGAGTAAGAGACGAAAACGAAACATCATGACTCTTTTTAGGGCCTCCATGGCTGGTAAAAAGGCTAAAGGGTCGAGAAGAAAGGAGGTTGTTTTTGCGCCGGAGATATTTTCCGAATGGTTTTCCAGTAGAATGGGTTTCACTAAAAGCGGTAAAGTGGTTCTATTAAACCAAAGAATTGATTAAATTCTCCACTCAAGAACCGGAATGGTGGTTCTTCCGTCTGACTTTCAGTTTACCAAATTTCACTGACAAGGGTTTGGTTTATCCAATGAAAATATAGAATATACATATTTTACATGTTTCAGTCATTCGGCTGCGGCTATGTTGAAAAATTGCGTTGAAGAATTGTGTTTTCGAATGTGCTTATTTAAAAAAAAATCTTGGTGTTTATTCTATAGGGGTCTTTTGCTGAACCACTAAGTTACAGGAACATAAACACCCCACCCCTAGTTGTCAAGCGGTTGTGGGGGACAGACACAGATACAAAGAGTCACACATACATGTTTATATACATACCAAATCGTTGCAGATGTACATGCATTTTTGTCTATAAAAGCAACACTATAAAATTATAGTGTTTAAATCTGCAGGAAGACACGTGGGGGTACGCTGGTGTTGGGTAGCATACTTGTCGCTGAAAAGTAGAGCTGTGTGTTCGAGTTCCACGTGTATGGAAAACCTTACATTTTTTTCCGTCACGGGCTTATATGCCCCAATAGTAGATTATTTTCCTTAGTCAGTGCACAATGATTGCTTATAAGCTTTAAGCTAATAAAATATAATCATTTTACAGAATTGTAAAATCGACACTGTTTACCAAATCATCGCATAATATATGTATATGTATATATATATATATATATATATATATATATATATATACATACATACATATATATACATACATACATACATATATATATACATATATACCATACATATAATATATACATACATACAACATACATATATATATATTACACATACCAGACATACATATATATATATATATATAACATACATATATATATATACATGTATATTATATTATATATATTATATCATATGACGACTTCTTTCTGTTTCCATCTATCGATTCCACTCATAAGGCTTTAGTCGGCCCGAAGTTATAGTAGACATTTGCCCAAAGTGCCACGCAGTGGGACTGAACCCGGAACCATGTGTTTGGGTGACAAATGTCTTACTACACACACACACACACACACACATACACATACACACACACACACACACACAGAGCCACATCTGTGTCCATGGTAAAAATTCTGCTCTGTAAGATTGAACACAGAGCCATGTTATTAGCGCTAAGAGTACCTTAACCAGACAGCCATGCCTGCGGCCAAATTCTAGATTATAGTGTTCAATCGTTAATCTTATTTTTCTTTCTGTTGCTACTTCCCCCACTGCTGCTACCACATCTAAGTAAGGTTTCTGCTATAAAAAAAAGCCGAAACGAAATTTATTAATTTATAGTTTTTCTTTTTGTTTTCCCGAAAACAAGAGAAACGTTAATTGGTTGTTACAGACGATGAAAGGAAAGTGACGTAGATTAGTGTTTAAATCAATTATTGGAAGACGCTGGAAGGTCAAGATTTCTGGAAATAAAACTTAAATCGGGTTAATTATAAATTTTAAGTTCACTGGGTGAAATATCTATAGTGACACGTATGTTTTTAGTTACTCACATGCAAATTAAATAAAGAATTTGCCAAAAGAAAATGAAAAAAATATCTCTTTAAAATTATCGTCATGGTGGTTGTAAACTCTTAAGATTTGGAATATATTTCTATGAAACATACTTTGAAGAATAGAGTAAAAGTTTGAACGAATTTCAGTTGTGTATCTCATTTTATTATTTGCTAAAATTGTCAGAATGTCTGGAAAAATACTTTGCGACATTCGCTTCGGTCCATTATCTTCTGATTTCAAATCGGGCAGTGGTCAACTTTGCTTTCCATCTTTTCGAGGTCGATAAAATAAAGTACCAGTCAAGTACAAGCTCTGGGGCCGATGACATCAACTAACTCCATTAAGACAAAATTGCTGGCCCTGTAACAAAATTATAACGCAATTATTATTATTATTATTATTATTATTATTATTATTATTATTATTATTATTGCTTTTGCACAGCTTCTAACGATGGAGACGTACTACGGTGTCTGCTGTTCACTACCAGTGAACTAAGGTAACACCCCTTATTTTTCGAGCACCTTCCGGAGTATATGTGAGGTTCCAAACAGTGTTGTTTTCTGCAAGTGCTCCACTCTCATTGCAGCCCCTATTTGTTCCACTTACTTCTCAAAGCTTTTACTCACTGTTCCCAGGGCTCCGACAAATACTGGTACTACTACCACCTTTTTCACCGATCACAACTGCTTAACTTCCCAAGCTAACCTGTCATATCTCTCGACTTTTCTTTCTTCCTTACGCACACCTTGTCAGCTGGGCATGCTATATCTATGATCCTTTATTATATTATTATTATTATTATTATTATTATTATTATTATTTCTCTTTTTATCACAGGTTTTGTGGGAAATCCTGGAATCTTACATGCGTAGCCGGCTTACTACCTGCAGCCTACAGTACTATGCTATTCGTTCTTTTCAGCTATCTAATACTTCTCTGGTTATTCCAGCCGTCCCGAGGAGGCAAACCTTTTGTAACAGTTCTTGCTGGGCACTCTATTTCAATTTCCTTTATATTCCTCTTAATACCTTCTGATACTGTTCCCAAGGACCCAACAATAATTGGCCCTATCTTCACTTCCATTTTCCACAGCTATTTCGTTCTTATCTATCTTTT
>NW_021830916.1:0-4054 GCF_006345805.1 Octopus sinensis | reverse complement strand
TAATGATTGCATTGTTCTTCTGCTGCACGACAACGTCCGCCCTCATATCACCAATATGACCAAAGAAGCCACATTGAAACGCATGACTGGGAAGTGCTGCCACACCTGCCGTACTCTCCTAATTTGGAACCGACGGATTTCCATCACTTTCAAATGCTATGCGCGGAGTTTCGTCCAATAATAATGCAGAATTGAGAGCTTGGTTGGATCAATTTTTCGAGTCGAAATCGGGTGATTTCTACCAACGAGGTAAGGAAAATCTTGTTGATCGTTGGGAGGAAGTTGGTGTACAAGGGTGAATACATTAATGATTAATTAGTTGTTATTTTTTTATTAACCTTTTTTAAAATTTCAATTGAAAGAAAACGGCGGGAACTTATTACCGACCTAATATATATATATATATATATATATATATATATCTATATATATATATATATATATATATATATATATATATATATTATATATTATATATAGATCTATATAATATTCACGTGATCACGTGACCGACCAGACCATCAGATGTTGTTACACATCGCTGGTCACAATGCGTTTCGCATTGTTTTAGCCTTCGAATGACGCCACCCCGCTGCTAAGCGAGCAGGCCAACAGAAGAAAGAGTGAAAGAAAGAGTGTGAAAGAGTACAGCAGGATCACCTACCCCTGCCGGAGCCTCGTGGAGCTTAAGTTTTTCGCTCCATAAACACTCACAACGCCGGTCTGGGATTCGAAATCGCGATCTACTACGATCGCAAGTCCGATGCCCTAACCACTGGCCATTGCGCCTCCACACACACACACACCACACACACCACACACACACGCCAAACACACACTGATATATATATATATATATAAATAATATATAAATATATGCATATGTACATACCCACATACATATGTTTATATACATGCATATATAGGTACGGGACATTAAAAAAGTCAACAAAATGAGAAATGAGAACATAAAAAACTAAAACTTAGAAAACGCACTTTTTTCGAACAACAAAAGAAACATATAGAGAAACGAGACAGGCAACATAAAAACATTACATTCATCAGTTGTCCCCTGTTTTATCTACTCCGCGTTTCGGTGTATATATACACTTGCGTCAGAAATTAATTAGCACTTCTCAAATTTCTACATTAAATAGGTTAAATCAATTAACCTATGAGCTGTTCAAAACGTCTTACGCGATGAGAAAACTTAGTATGGTGTGATTTCGGTCCTTGCGAGGCGCTACCTATATCTATTAAACAAAGGAAGATTTGTCTGCATCCGCACTCCAAGTTGTTGTTTGCACTGCTATGTCAACATCATAAGGCTGTAGACTCTCAAAACTGCTCTGCAAACAAGTTACGTCATCGTTCTGCGCAACAGTGAACTCGCAACAAAGCAATAGTTCGAGATAATGGCCACTAGGTTGACAGCACATACCTTGAGTGAGAGCAAATCAAGGGTGCTAATTAATTCTCTGACGGTAGTGTGTGTATATATATATCTATATATATATATATATATTATATATATATATATATATATCTAATATATACATATATATACATATATATACATATATATATATATATACATATATATATCTACATAATATATATACAGTGTATAGAATCTTCTATACATTTTATATTTTAAAAAATATGTCATGTCTTTCTGACTTATATTTATGCATGGCTAACCACTGGTAATAAATTATTTTAATTTATTATCATCATATTTACGATATATATATATATATATATATATATATATATATAATATATATATGTATAACACAAGAAAAAGAAACAAGAATGGATTAGTTTTCTCAGTACAATGGTTTCATACGAAGACCAGCTTTATTAAAAGCTGCAAAAATTATTTCGTATGAAGCAATTGTACTGAAAAACTAATCCATTCTTGTTGCTTTTTTCTTGTTTATAACGACCCCACATTATTTTATGGTTAATACCATATAGTTTTCTGGTGCATCTAATTTAAGTACCGCATTCAAGTGAATCCAATAGAACTCACTTGAATCTTAATTGCTTTTACTATATATATATATATATATTATATATATATGTGTGTGTGTGTGTATGTATATGTATGCGTGTATGTATATATATGTACGTGTGTGTATATATAATGTGTGTCTGTATTTGCCCCCCCCCCAACATCGTTTGACAATCGATGCTGGTGTGTTTACGTCCCCGTAACGTAGCGGTTCAGCAAAAGAGACCGATAGAATAAGTACTAGGCTTACAAAGTATAAGACCTGGGTCGATTTGCTCGACTAAAAGCGGTGCTCCGGCATGCCCACAGTCAAATTACTGAAACAATAAAGAGTAAAGAGTACACACACACACACACCATATATATAATATATATACTATATATATATATACATTCATACATATATATATTATATATATATATATATATATATATAATATATATATATATATAATATAATATACATATATATATATATATACATACAATTGTTTGTTTGTTTTCCCCCTGCCTTCGTCTTTTGTCAATTTCATAAAGCTTCCGTTATATATTATATATATATATATATATATATATTATAATATATATATATATATATATATTATATTATATATATATATATATATATATATATCATATATATACATATAATATATATACATATATATATTATATAAATAGTATATAAATATATTGCATATGTCGGCACAGGACGTCACGAAACGTGTACACAAAATAGTATGGAGCACGAGTACATGGAACAAGGACTATTCTTTCGAACAACGAAAGATACAAATGGAAAACAAAACAAACAACATAAAAAACGATGCTTCATCAGTTGTTGGTGCGTTACACCAAACGATCGGTTTGAAGGAGATATGCCAGCCAGAATAACCAGCAGGCAAAGTCAGGCGACAGCCAGCCTGGCACTGAGATCATTTGCTTGTTCACCAACCCACTCTTGAGTTGCAATATCGGGTAGGCTATGCAAGGAGTGTATGCGATTTAATAATCACGAGAATTTCCAGGGGGAAGATAACTGTGCTATTACATACTGGCTCCAGATTCACTGCAGGAATTGCTGCTAGACAGTTATTGAATGACAGTAATAAACACCTACAATACAAGCATTGGCATGTATTAATACGTACATGTAAATATGTACATGTGGAGATGTCTAAACATAGTCGCACGCCCATACCATCACTTCGAAGTCACAGAGACCTCACCTATTTAAAACGAGCGTGGTTCTGACTTTCCTTTTGCGGACTTCGCAGAGGCAAGAATTGTAATTTTTATTCACCGCTCGTCTTTTACCATGACTATTTTAAATACGTGATCCCTCTGTGGCTCGGAGTTCATCTGACTCCTATTTCTAGCAAGGCTGGTACTTCCTTGTACCATAATAATAACAATGGGAAAAATGTGGGTAGAGGTGATGTGCTAGTAACTTCTCTCCACTTACTGCTTAACAAGGTAAAAAACAACACAAAACAACACAAAAAACATTCACAGTGCAATGGTTGAAACAAGAACAAAAGCAACAATCATTATTAAAAGTGAAAAGAAGCATGGTCATTCTTTACCCAAGTGACCTTATCTTATCGCCCATCAGTTGCTTTGCGCTCATAAATTAGTTTGATAGTTCAGCTCTGATTGGCTGTATGCAAATGAGTTCATAACTGGGGTCCGGAACTCTCGTGGAAAAATTTCTCTTCCTGGGCCGGTCTGTGTATTATCTTCTTGAGCAAAACATTTTATTTCACGTTACTCCAGTTGACTCAGTCGTAGAAATGAATTGGGACGTCACTGGTGCCAAGTGGTATCGGCGTTTGCCTTTCCCTTGGGTAACATCGGTGGTGTGGGGAGAGGAGGCTGGTATGCATAAAGGAATGAAAAACTCGCATTCAATAATTAGTATTAGCATTGAATACACTGATTACTTTCTACAATTTCTTTCAGAGAATTTTCGGGAAATTGTGGAATAGACTTCGAAAATAATTATTTATTCATGAAACATGAAAACGTATACTCTTT
>NW_021830915.1:0-2500 GCF_006345805.1 Octopus sinensis | reverse complement strand
TTATTTTATTATTATTATTATCATTATTATTATTATTATTATCATTTATTAGTATTATTACATCATTATCATTGTCATTATTCTTATAAATGTTGTTGTTATTATTATTGTATTATATTATTAGTATTATTATTATTATTATTATATTACCATCAGTAGTATTGTCATCATTCTTTTGTTAGTATATTATTATGTATTATTATTGTTATTATTATTATTATTATTATTAGTATTATTATTATCATTATTATTATTGTTATTATTAGATTTTATTATTATTGTTATTATCATTATTTATTTTATTATTATTATTATTATATTATTATTCTGTTGTTATTATCATTAGTTATTTTTTATTATTATTATTATTATTATATATTTTTTATTATTATTATTCATTATTATTATTATATTATATTATATTATTATTATCATTATTATTATTATTATTATTATTATTATTTTTATTAATATATTATTATTATTATTATTATCATTATTATTATTATTATTTTATTATTATTATTATTATTTCATTATTATTATTATATTAATTATTATTATTATCCTGCTTTTCTTTCTCTGACCGCTCCTCCTTCTTGAGCATTATATCATTTTTTCCCATTTTTATGAAAGCTTTGTAGCTTCCTGCTTGACCTCTCTGTCAAATTCTTTTTTTTTTCTTCTTCTGGGTAAACGGGTGCTCTGCGGTATCCCTCAATAACCATCTAAGAAAGCACCAAACCAAACCAGACTGACATAGAGATAAAAAATGAAATGGAAAGAAAAGAGCGAGAGAGTAAAGGAAGAAGTCAACGGTAGAGAGAGAGAGACAGTGAGAGAATAAGAGAGGTAGATATAATGAGAAGTGAAAGTAGAAAATGAGGAGAAGCAGAATGTAAAAAAATGTAAAATGAAACAAAAGGGAAGAAATGTCTAGTGACCCACGGTGGTTGTCTTTTATTTATTGATACCAGAATAATAAACAATGCAACGATAAGGCGGCGAGCTGGCAGAGACGTTAGCACGCCGGGCGAAATGCTTAGCGGTATTTCGTCTGCCACTACGTTCTGAGTTCAAATTCCACCAAGGTCGACTTTACCTTTCATCCTCTCGGTGTCGAATAAATAAGTACCAGTTACGCACTGACGTCGATATAATCGTCTCGATTCGTTTGTCTGTCCTTGTTTGTCCTCTCTGTGTTTAGCCCCTTGTGGGTAGTAAAGAAATAGGTATTTGATCTGCCACTACGTTCTGAGTTCAAATTCCGCCGAGGTCGACTTTACCTTTCATCCTCTCGGGGTCGATTAAATAAGTACCAGTTACGCACTGGCTTCGATATAATCGACTCGATTCGTTTGTCTGTCCTTGTTTGTCCTCTCTGTGTTTAGCCCCTTGTAGGTAATAAAGAAATAGGTATTTCGTCTGCCGTTACGTTCTGAGTTCAAATTCCACCGAGGTCGACTTTACCTTTCATCCTTTCGGGGTCGATAAATAAGTACCAGTTACGCACTGGAGTCGATATAAACGACTTAATCCGTTTGTCTGTCCTTGTTTGTCCCCTCTGTGTTTAGCCCCTTGTTGGTAGTAAAGAAATAGATATTGTGGGAATTAGAACTCTGTACACAAAACTCCGGCACAAACATCACAAGACATCCAATCCGATCTTCTAACGACCATGCCAATTCACCCCACCCCAGTCTTTCGATTTTTTTTCATTAAATTGTTATTTTCATCATAAACGCGTCAATGATGTTTGTGTGTGTGTGTGTGTGTGTTTACGTGGATCACTTGACCCTATAAAAATAGCAGCCAAATAAGCCTCAAGCAAAACATATTGTTATATCAAATCAGAAGGACGCATGTTGAATAGTTTAAAAGTGGATTCATTATATGAAATTTGGACAGGAGTGGTCACTTTCTTTTTTCTGTTTTCACTTGTTTCACTCAGTAGAGTGCGGCCATACTGTGTGTGTGTGTGTGTGTAACATATGGTATTATTACAAACAGGGCAAATTTTAGCTATTTCTCCGCAGACTGAAATAAATGATAAACAACCTTAATCGATTTTCGAACCTTATTGGGTTTTCACCAGAGGCATCTAAACCATGCTGACAGTCTCCGGAGGCACAATCAGCCAAAGTGTTTATATACACAACAAATGCCTCAGCTACTCTATGAAGGAGTCCCTAATTTGCGACCTGTCAACGGGGACCTTAGTCCATAAAGTATCAAGTTATGATATGTCTATACATTTCTATGTCTATCTATCCCATTATTTGTATATGTCCTTCCATTTCTCTCTCCAGGAATCTTTCGACCCGTCAGTCTCTCGGTCTCTGTATCCATCCATCTATTCACCTGTCCGTATATGTACACATGTTATATATATTATATATAATATATATATACACTCACACACACACACACCACACAACACACAACACACACAAGCACACACACACACACACACACATATCAGGACGCCATGATAGATCGT
>NW_021830914.1:0-3998 GCF_006345805.1 Octopus sinensis | reverse complement strand
ACACATATATATACATATATATATATATATATATATATATACATATATATATATATACATATATATATATATATTATATATATATACACACACATATATAGTACATATACATATATATATTATATATATATATATATATATATAATATATATATATATATATATATACATATAAATATATGTATACATATTATATATGTACTTATAAGGAGTGGCGAATGTGTGTGCTCGTTTTTCTGCGTGTGTTTCTGCCTCTCTCTCTCTCTCTCTCTCTCTCTATCTCTCTCTCTCTCTCTCTCTCTCTCTCTCTCTCTCTCTCTCTCTCTTCCGGTCACCGCTTGACAACTGCGTTTGGAAGACTCCGTCTAACTGTATCCAAGTTAACTTTTAGGTGCAGGATTGGTTTTATGATTAAGGAGTTCGTTTATGAAACACGTGGTTTCGTGTTCAATCCCACTGCGGGTGACTTTATGCAAATCTCTTCAGCTTCATCCCTGGTAAGTTCGATGGGGAAGGCTACTCGATAACAATGATGCTGGTGTTCAGCTGGTACTTATTTTATCGACCTCGACAAAATGAAACGCAAAGTCGTTCTCGGCAGAGCTTAAACTCAGAACGCGCAGACAAACGAAAGGCCGCGAAGTATTTTGACAAGCATGCTAACGATATATATTTAACAATAAAGCATCGATGATTACATCACCCAATGGGTCGACTTCCAAGTGAACAAGAGCAGCAGAAATGACCGACAGCATCATATATTCTAATAGAAAGGTTAACCTATTTGACATACTTATACGTCAGATTTGTAATATCCTTGGTGGGAATTGAACCTCTACTAGAGAGAGTTGCTTTATTCCTTCTAACAAATCCAATAAATGTAATTCGATTTTTATTTTGTAACTTTCTTTACGTTTGTGCTCAGAAACTCGCTGGCAGACAATTATTTCAAGTAAGACGCCATTTTCCATAGATGCATACATACACACACAGACACACACACACAAAGTTCGACGAGTTTTACACTTTGTTTAAGCATGACAATTACGCCGAGAACATACGTATATATACAAAGATATACACTTGTATATAGCGATAGAGAGAGAGAAACATATGTATGTATACCAGGTATGTATACATATATACGTTTCTGTGTGTGTGTGTATATATATATAAAGAGGGAGAGAGACAGAGAGAGAAACGTATATATGTATACATATATGTCTATATATACAGATGCACAAGTGTATATATGTGTGTGGCCGTGTGTGTACGCAGGTACGTATGTTTGTACACACACACATGTATATATATATATATGTGTGTGTGTGTGTGTGTGTGTGTGTATGTTTGTGTGTGTGTATACACGTACGTGTACATATACAGAGAAAGATTACATTTAAAACAAAATTGAAAAAATACAAAAACTTAATTTTAATCAAATTTTATTGGTTGCCAATAATAGCCTGTAGTAAATTTATTTTTTAAAAAATACATAAAAACTAACAGGATGGTAGATAGAATAGTGAAACAAAAAACATACATGTCTTACTACAAAATCACCCTCTTACTCATGCGCGCATTCACATACACACACAACACACTCGAACTCACTCACACACTGGCACCCTATGAAAAAAAAAACGTGATACACAGACTAAAGATGGCGGATGGTAGAGAGAACGTACGACTTAAAGAAGAGAAAAAAGCTACCTCTTCACACAAATTCAAATTAGTTATAATATTAAAATTTGTACGAGAGAAAGAAAAAAACGAAATTGTAAAGAAAATAGATAAAGAACAGTGTGTGTAAGTAAATGAGTTCTTTTACGACAAGTAACGAAAATTAACGGATACAAACGTAAATCAGCGGAAATTAGTGTAATATGTGAAAAAAGACAGAGAAATGTTAAGAATTGAACGGAAATTTTTTTCGAATAGTTAAATTTCAAAATATTGATTATTTTAGGTTTAGGCACAAGCTCATACATCATAGTAGATAAGGCAATGGGGTCAGAGGGTTGATATGATGTTGGTTAACGCATTCTGGCATGAGACTATATTATTTTTTCAGCACCCGGAAGAATAAAAATATTAATGTTCAACACGGGGGTGTTTGAACTCAAAATTTCATTTAGGCGTAATTAATCAGATGTTTTTTCCATCGCCCTACTGTTTATACTATCCACTGTTTTAATAATCCTGTCTACTGTTGGCACGAGGCCGGCAATTTTGCTAAAAGATGTAAGTCGATTCCATCGATCTCACTGCTCAAATGGTGCTTATTTTATCCATCCCGGAATGATGAAAGTTAAATTCGATCTCAGTGGTATTTCAACTCAGAACGTAAAGGCGGACAAAATGCCGCTGAGTATTTTGATCGGCATGCTAACTATTCTGGCAGCATCGTTTTAATAACAGTTTCAAATTTTGGCACAAGGCAAACAATCACGGGAGATGGGGTAAGTTGATTACAGCTACCCCAGTGCTTAACTGTTACTTATTTTATAGACCCCGAGGTTGAAAGGCAAAGTCGACTTCGACTAAATTTGAAATTGGAACGAAAAGACGGACGAAAATGCTAAGCATTTTGGCCGGCGCAGTAACATTTATTTCAACTCACCGCCTTTTTAAGAATGCTTACAATATAGCGTAACACTTTGCTTGAGCAACTTAATCACCATTGCTTTAGAATTATTATATTAAAAACGCTTAATTATTTTAGGAGTACTGCATACCAAAGACAAAATATGTAGTAGTATATCCAATCAGGTTCAAAAATTCCACATTCAAATTCAAAGGCAGCTGGTTCTAATTTGGGTTCAAGAAATTAGGTATCTGTCAAGTGAGGAACGAAATTGGTTACGTTACTGGAATCTTAATGTTCATAAAATATCTTTCACTTACTTCAATCATTAGACTGAGGCCATGCTGGGGCACCTCCTGCAGAATTCGCACTCAGTTGAATTAAGTCCAATGCTTATTTTTAAAGCCTGGTAAGTTTTCTATCGAAAATTCTTCACCGAACCGCTAGGTTACGGGGACGTAAACACACTGACACCGGTTGTTAAGCGTTGGTGAGGGACAAATACAGATACAAAGACATACACACACATAGATATATACTCTACCTTCTCCACTAAATACATACATCCCCCAACTAAATTACACTGAGAATAAGACTATCAAACACCAAACTCGTCAGTTCGCTTCAAAACCGCGTAGTGGTAACACCTTGAATAAAGTTGCATGGATACGTATACCTTGGATGGAGTTACAATGCGACTGACACCACAGGATGCAACAACTGAATGTCACATCTTAAGATGTCTATACAGTAGAAACACGTATCAGGAAGAGGTTTAAAGTGAACGCATTCTAGATATCATTCTCCATCCCGATATTTTATGTCTTTACATATATGTGCGTGTGTGTATACATACATAAGTCTATATATATAAATGCATACATGTATACATATATATATATATACATACAGCCCCACATCCACACACGCACGCGTCAAGGTCACCAGCCCTCTTCCACACGCACATACATACTATCTTATACAGACGCACGCGAACATTCGTTTTGGGAACACCACTACTTCATTATCTCCCCTTCTTCCTAGCTCTCCTGTGTGACCCCTCTGTCCGGCATTCGCTATGATAGATCGCTAGCCACTACACATTCTTTATTTTCTCTCCTTGTTTCTTTCTGTGTTCCTTTCTGTGGAAGAGCGTAGGCTCGAATCGTTAAAGACTTCTTCACTTCCCGAACGTTAAACTAATACATCTGCTTGTTGTCTACATCACCTGCCTTCGTCTTTTGTTGGTTTTTTTTTGTGAATTCTTTCCATATATATACATACATATATATATATACATACATACATATATGTATATTCTTTTATTTGGTTCACTCATTTGACTGTGGTCATGCTAGAGCACCGCCTTTAGTCGAGCAAATCACCCCTTGGACTTATTCTTGTAAGCCTGG
>NW_021830913.1:0-3970 GCF_006345805.1 Octopus sinensis | reverse complement strand
ACCACATGGTTCCGGGTTCAGTCCTACTGTGTGGCGCCTTGAGCAAGTGTCTTCTACTATAGCCTCGGAGTAACCAAAGTCTTGTGAGTAGATATAGTTGACAGAAACTGAAAGAATCCAGTCGGTTTGTTCGACTAAAAGTGGTACTCCATCATGGCCGCAGTCAAATGACTGGATCAAATAAAAGAATAAAAGAATAAATCTATCCATCCATCCATCCATCTATACATCCATACATATATGTATGCATATATGGTGTGTGTGTGTGTGTGCATGTATATATATATATATATATATATCTGCAAATGTAATATGTGACAATTATTCGGTAGCCATGATAAAACTCCGAGTTTCGGATGCCGAGGTGAAATCCACGCCATTTTTCATAGCATTTTCCGATGGCCGGATAACTGAAGAGATGGCAGCGTGGATTTCCACCTCGGCATCCGAAACTCGGAGTTTTATCATGGCTACCGAATGATTGGCACGTATTACATTTACAGATAAATTCCTCTATTTACATAATATCGAGGTCTCCTTCTTTCTTTTGTTGTCTTACCATTTTTATCAATATATATATAACAATTTAATAAATAAAATATATGCATACATACATATATGTACATACCTACATCTATATGTATATTAACATGCATATATGGGTACAGGACAACACAAAAAGAAACCGTATGACACAGCGAGAAACGAAGACATAGAAACAAAACAAGGAAACGGACTTTTTTAACAAGGAAAAAACAGAGTACAAGACATACAACACAAGAAACATTTCTCTTCTTCAGCTGCCGCTGTTTCGACTTATTGCATGTTTCGAAGGTATATATATATATATGATATATATATATATATATATATATATGTATATATAATTATATATATATATATATATATATATATATATTATATACATATATATACATATATATATATAGATATATTATATTTTTTTTTTTTTTTTTCAAAAGGATGCCATATAATACTATTCCACATATACAAAAACAGCCATACCAACAAAACAACATACCTTCACCATCAGCTATCTCACGGGTATCAATATGGTTTCTACACCTGGGCAGTATCATTCAATCCGGCGGTGTCAACAGCGCTAACATAAGTGTCGCTTGGAGCAAATAAACGAAAGAAACCACAACTTTCAAACACATTTACTCTATGTACAGCAGTGTCGTTAAATAAATATTCAATAAGTAAATATATATATATATATATAATAACATTGTTTTTCTCACTATAACATGGCTGTTCTATACATAAATGTGGTATTACATTTTAACCCTAGGAAAACGTCTTTCCCAGCTGGTTAACGAGACAAAACCTGTGTCCGATAATATATTGTGAGTAAGGGAGCGAATCACAATATATCTGACACAGGCTGTGTATCCAGCTGCAAAAAAACGTTTACCTGGAATTAAAATGTCGTAGCACATTTCTGTACAGAAAGGCCATATAATGACAAAAAGAAAATGTTAACGTCTTGTATTTTCATTACTTATATATCGTTTAGAGATTTTAGAACTAGCTACTTTTTGCAAACTATGTGTGTGTGTGTGTGTGTGTGTGTGTGTGTGTTTGTGCATATATATGTTGATTACATGCACATACGAAAGGGTGCTGCTCTTCCCGAATATCTCCGATCTTGTATTTAAATTGAAACTTTAGTTATACAAATTTTTTAAGATTATCATTTCCTTCGATCTGCAGAGATCACCGTAGTTGCTTATATTTTTGTTGAGTTCTGGTTGTTCGATGATAATCTATTATATTATATGCCATATTCTGAATTTCTTACGTTTAATTTCTAAATTCAGTCAGCTAGTTTTTTTTTCTGCTAGGTTTATATTCATGTCTAGCAGAAGAGAATATATTAACATAGAATCTTTGCTTAAATTTCCTTTGTTGCATTGATGTAGGTTTATTTCACATCTTCATGCTTTGTAAGCGTGCTATGAAAAGCCTTAGCACAAGAAATTCCAGGCCTTTTCAAATATAGCAATATTTGATAACGCAGCCTCCAACTATAAGAATGTTTTACGAGCTAGCAGGCTCGAAGATAAAATTAGCATCCCTCCCTCAATACAGCATACACGATAGAATTAACTTCTCTTCTTCAATACAGCATACACACTAAATAAATCGGGACCCGTTTTACTCAATGCTTGTTTTTATATAACAGGGAGTAACCGAAGCCTTATAAAAACAAACATTTTTTTTTTCATCCGTGCATGCAAAAGTGTTGTATGAAACGAGATGAAAATTACCTACAGCTGCACCACGAACATGAACCGTCTTGAATTTTTAATCGAATGGATCGACCACCGTGCTGTTTTTTGAAAAAAATCTGGTACTTATTTCATCAGTTAGAGGCTGGTTTGAACTAACAAAACATAAGTAGATGCTAGAAAACAAATATACGCATACACTTACATATATTTATGCATAAATGGTTGTGTAGTAAGAAGCTTGCTTCCCAACCACATGGTTCTGGGTTAAGTCGGGCTGACCAAATCCTTGTGAGTGGATTTGGTGGACGGAAACTGAATAAAACCCGCCGTGTATCTATATGTATATGTGTGTGTGTGCTTTTGTGTCTTTGTTTGTCACCCGACCACTTGACAACTCGTGTTTATGTCCCCGTAACTTAGCGGTTCAGTTTTATGACCGACAGAATAAGTACTAGGCTTACAAAGAATAAGTCCTGGGGACGATTTGTTTAACTAAAAGACGGTAATCCAGCATGGCTGTAGGCAAATGACTGAAACAAATAAAAAAATAAATGTATGCATGCACGTACGTACGGTGGAATATATGTATGTACGTTTCTATCTAACTATCTATATATCTCTTATCTATTTGTCTGTCTATCTATCTATCTATTTAACTATCTATATATCCATCTATCTATCTATCACTTGAAAAGGAAAGTGAGAGTAGAGAAGCAAGTTTTATCTAGCAAATATTTCAAAAAGAGATGGGTGAATGTTGCAAGGATGGCACGTATGATTGACAAAGCCACTTTGAGCATAATCATATGAACCCGGAAAAATGTTAAACAGAGAGTTACTTACTTGCAAATAAATGTGTTAACATGCGACATTAATGATCGAGGTCTTTTCCGTAGGCTTTTCTTTCCATGGATAAAACTTATCTGCTTCCACCTCTACACTTTACATCATGACATTTCTGTGATACACGATCCCTACTGACCGTTTTTCCTTTTCTTTTTTTTTTCTTTTTATTTCTTTTTACGATCCCTTTTGATCGAAAACCTAGCCCACTTTATTATTTTTTTCCCCAAAAAGAAAAGTTCTACTTTGTAATCTGTCTCGTCTGTGTCCAGCCCTGTGTGGCTAAAAAAGAAACATCTATCTCTCTCTCTCTCTCGCTCTCTGTCTCTCTGTCTTTCTCCTTCTATCTATCTATCTAACTATTTATCTATCTATCTATCTATCTATCTATCTATCTATCTATCTATCTATCTATCTATCTATCTATCTCTATCTAAACTCTATATATATATATATATATATATACATATATATATATATATATATATATATATATATATACATATCTGTGTAGCAATATAAATACAAAAAGTTCATATGAAAGGTTCTAGTTTTCTCGTGGTAAATAACGCAGTATTGTGTGTTCTAACACAACATCCACTTCTAAGTGGAGATACTTATTACCGGATTTTGGCACTACAACTGCTTCTGTCGCTATTAAACACATCTATTGTATTCTGTCTAGTCTTCTCTTTCTTGTCTGCCCCTTCTACCTTTCTTTCTCTCTCTATATATAATAATATATATATATATATATATATATAATATATATATATATATATATACACACAGACAGAGAGAGACAGAGAGAGATTGGGAGAGGAAGGGCAGAGAGTGAAACAAAGTGATGAAAATGAATAGCGAGGTCA
>NW_021830912.1:0-2500 GCF_006345805.1 Octopus sinensis | reverse complement strand
GTGTGGAAGTGACCAGTCGATCATATCGAACCCAGTGCGTTACTGGCTGGTACTTATTTTATCGACCTCGAGAAGATAAAAGCCAATGTTGACCACGGCGAATTTGAACTCAGAACGTAAAAACGGACAAAACGCCGCTAAGCACATTGCCCGGGGTGCTAACGACTCTGCTAACTCGCCACCTTAAATGGTCAGTTATTAGGAAAAAAAACAACAAAACAATTTTACATTAATCTGACGGATTGCTCTGTACTTTTGTAAGATACCAATTTATTATTCTTATACAAGAATGTTGTTGATAGTGACGTCGAAGTTTCGGCCAGTTAAGCCATCGTTTATCTATCTATCTATCTGTCTATCTATCTATCTATCTATCTATCTATCTATCTATCTATCTATCTATCTATCTATCTGTCTGTCTGCCTGCCTGTCTGTCTGTTTGTCTGTCTGTCTTTCTGTCTGTCTGTCTCGTGAAATATGTAAAAGAATAATACATTATATATAAAGCGACACACTTGCATACACAATGTGTGTGTTTGTGTGTGTGTGTAATAAATATATACATATATGTTTACGTATATATAATTATAAATTAGATATGTATATTAATTATACACACACACACAAACACACACTCACACACACGCACACACAAACACACATTCACGCACACATACACACGGGCTTCCTGAAGCATTTTGACTTACAATTCGAAAACATTTTCCTGCCCCCGTTTAGCCACCCCAACCACGTTCCTCGACCTGACCCCTCTCTTCATATCATTAACGCTACCCAATACCATGTTTTGATTTGTCACTCTCGATAAGTCATCGTTTGAACCTATAGGACACCGGAAACCACTGAACAGGAAAATTACGCCCCCATCATTTATCACAACGATACACCCTTCTCTACACCCGGAATACTTGCTACCAAATACATTACTTCGACTTTCATATATCCTTCCCCTAGCCCACAACCATTCTTCGCTGACACTAGGGGTCACTAATGGCTGATCTGTCAGAAAATTTCGTTCCTGTTTCCCCCTTTTAAAGCTACTGAAATACACTCCCTTACGTCAGAGCCAACAAGGAAATCTATACGCGGCGTTTCGAATTGTCAGAAATAGTAACCAGATTTTTTTAGATAAGGTCTTCCTTTCTCGAAACAGGAAGGATACATTCACCAATGGACTCGTAATCGTAAATATTCGAGAAGGTTGGATAGTGGAAGGTTTGAACGTCTTATCTGTAATCGTAGGTCTGCTTGATCAGGTCTGATCTATGGCTGCATAATCACGTCCTCGACGAGGTCACTAAGTGTGTTAGAAATAACAGCTTAACCTCACTCAAATTACATTGAACCATCTGCAAAAGATGAGGTACGCATTGATTAATGATGTCCTTGATTTTTTTGCCCTCGACTGGGCAAAAAATATTAGGATAGTTATTTACGGTGTGTCTTTGGCCGTAGGCCTGTTGGTTTAGAGTTGATCTGGGTTAAGCAACTGCATTACAATCATCATCTCCAAGGGTAATTTTACGAGGCGGAGCAAAACATCTGTTAAGATCTGTGGGTCGAGAGTAGCTCTCTTAAAATTTAAGATTTAGTTCCTAAATGGGACATAATTCCTCTGTTAAGTCTTTTCAATGGAGAAAATGCTATAATAGAACTCATAGGTCCATCCTTCACCTGAATCGATGGAGCGGCTGAATCATTTCTCTTATAGGCCCTAGCAGTAGCAGAAACAGTTACCACATCACGAGAAGTCCACTTACTATACCAAGAGAGATTCACTTAAATCCACTAAATCCACTTACTCTATGTTCGCTGGACTTACAAAAGATATCAGCTAAATCTTCCTCAAATTACAATTTAGTGTATTTAAAAGGATGGAACACATTGAATAATGTAGACCCTGCTGGATAATGCCAGCGTGGGGGACCGAGCCTTTGGACACGGGACGAAACAAACACTACGACAATAAGGTAAAATATATCCAGGAAGAAAAATAAACTCTGATCAAACTTCAGCAAACTGAATTAATGATTCATTTCATTGTTTTAGCTGTGATATTGAATTTAATGTGATTTTTGTTTTTCCCATACTGTCTGTACTCCGATATAAGCCTCATCATCACAACTATATTAAGGCTGCGAGCTGGTAGAACCGTTAGCGCGCCGGGCGAAATGCGTAGCCGTATTTCGTCTGCCGTTACGTTCTAAGTTCAAATTCCGCCGAGGTCGACTTTGCCTTTTATCCTTTCGGGGCCGATAAATTAAGTACCAGTTACGCACTGGGGTCGATATAATCGACTTAATCCGTTTATCTGTCCTTGTTTGTCCTCTCTATGTTTAGCCCCTTGTAGGTAATAAAGAAACAGATATAAGTCTCAGCTCGCAGGCTGAAGTGGGTAAAATACTAAATACGTAATGACTTTATATAAATCGCGCTCTCATTGTGTGCTACATCATGAATTGTCAGTTCATAAACGATTTAA
>NW_021830910.1:0-3842 GCF_006345805.1 Octopus sinensis | reverse complement strand
TTTACGTTTCGAGTTCAAATTCCACTGGTGTCGTCTTTCATCCCTTTCATCCCTTTCATCCCTTTTTCGGGGTCGGTAATATAAGTACCAGTTAAACACTGGGGTCGATGTAATCGACTTACCACATCCCCCCTTAACTTCTAACCTTGTGTCAAAATTTGAAACCATTATTATTATTATTATTATTATTATTATTATTATTATTATTATTATTATTATTATTATTATTATGTGCTGAAAATCAGTGTATTTTGCTGGGTATGATGGGACAATGTCAGATCTCCGCAGCCAACAGACTAAGGTGACACTTGTTTACTGGTCATGCTTCAAGAACCCTGCGAAGAATTCTTGCAGTTCCAAGCAATACTGCTTTGTGTAGCTGTTCTATCTTTATATTTGTACCAATCTTTCTGAGCCATGTTGGTAGTTGAGTGCTGATACTTCCAAGTGCACCAATTACTATTGGAATCACGTTTACTCTCTTCGTTGACCACAACCTTTCGTATTTCCCACTTCAAATCGTCAAACTTTTTTATATTTTCTTCTTCTTTCACATTGATTCTGTTGTCACCGGGCCCCATGCTATGTCGACTATCATTCTTCTTCTTCTTCTTCTTTTTCTTCTTCTTCTTCTTCTTCTTCTTCTTCTTCTTCTTCTTCTTCTTCTTCTTCTTCTTCTTTTCCTTCTTCTTCTTCTTCTTCTTCTTCTTCCTCTTCCTTCTTCTTCTTCTTTTTCCTTCTTCCTCTTCTTTTTCTTCTTCTTCTTCTTCTTCTTCTCTTCTTCTTCTTCTTCTTCTTCTTCTTCTTCTTCTTCTTCTTCTTCTTCTTCTTCTTCTTCTTCTTCTGCTACTTCTTCTGCTTCTTCTTCTTGATTCAGTGAATACATTGTGCCGCTCTATCATGCCTGTTGAAATACTCTTTAGGCGAAAGAAGACCTCACATGGAGACAACATGATCAATGGTTTCATTTTGTTGCTGACATACAGGACATGTTGGGTTACTACCATTATTTAATATATTGACCTATTACTTTTACTTGTAGGTAGGCATTGATCTTGGGCTGCTATGATAAACCCTTTCTGTTTCTGATTTTAAGGCCATTAACCATTGATGAGTAAGGGCTTTGTCAACATCAGCATTATTAGCTCTCTTTGCGTATTTACCTTTGAGAGGCTTTTCTTGCCATTTATCAGTAAGAATATCCAATGCAGAAGTTTTAATACGGATTTTCCTGTGCTTGTTTCTTGTACGTCTAATTCTGGAATTTGTCTATTTGGAATTTACTTAGATATTCCTTTAACTATTTTGTTACTGAGTATGATGCTTTCTTGTTTTCATGTTTTGAGACAAGTTTTAACATCCAGTCCTCAGAGTTTATCAATTAGGTGTCTAGGCCAATTGTAGCAATCCTCATTGTTAATTTCAGTTGTAAAAGACCACGGCCACCCTCTTTTCTTGGGTGGTGCATTCTATGCCTTGTCAACAATTTTCGTATTTTTCTGTCAAAATTACATATTTCAGTAATTCACCAGTTAATGATATTGAAGCTGTAAGTCACGACTGGTATGGCTAAAGCATTGATCGCTTCGATCCTGTTTCTCGCATTCAGCTCTGTCTTGAGTATTGCTCTTACTCTGCGATAACATGCTCTCCTGATCCTTTTCTTCATCACCGAATGCCTTATTCCGTCCCCTTCAAATACCCCTAGATATTTGTAGCTCTCCACTGGTTCCAACTCCTTTATGACATTCTGCTGGTCAAAATTAACGTTGGGTGTTTCTGTCATTTTTCCTTTGATAAAGGTAGCTTTTGCACATTTACCGAGGCGGAATTTGAACTCAGAACGTAACGGCAGACGAAATACCGATTTCTTTATTACCCACAAGGGGCTAAACATAGAGGGGACAAACAAGGACAGACATAGGAATTAAGTCGATTACATCGATCCAGTGCGTAACTGGTACTTAATTTAATCGACCCCGAAAGATGAAAGGCAAAGACGACCTCGGTGGAATTTGAACTCAGAACGTAGCGGCAGACGAAATACTTATTTCTTTATTACCCACAAGGAGCTAAACACAGAGGGGACAAACAAAGACAGACATAGGTATTAAGTCGATTACATCGACCCCAGTGCGTAACTGGTACTTATTTAATCGACCCCGAAAGGATGAAAGGCAAAGTCGACCTCGGTGGAATTTGAACTCAGAACGTAGCGGCAAGACGAAATACGGCTAAGCATTTCTTTCGCCCGGCGTGCTAAGAAGAAGAAGAAGAAGAAGAAGAAGAACAACAACAACAACAACAACAACAACAGCAACAACAACAACAACAATCACTAAATAAAAACAATAATGATACTAATACTAACGCCTGCCAAAAACAGTATTTAATAATAGAAACGACGATGAGAATCGTCACTGAAATGTGATTAAAACATTTATGGCATTATTAATATCAATATCATTAATGATGGTATTATTAACGATATCATTATTTGACAATTACTTGGGTTGTTTTGGCGATAATGTTGATAGTGGTTTGAACGATATGGAAAATATTAGTGGTGTATTAGGATTGATGGGGTTATAATTTTGATAAGATTTATAGTATCAATGATATCAGAGATACTGGCGATAATAAAAGCTCATGTGATAATATAGATAAGGGTGATGATAATGGTGGCTAGGGATGGGATGAAAGTTTTGGACGTTGATGTAGATGGAGATGAAGGGGGGGAGGTAACGGTTAGTGGTGTATGAAGATGGACACGGATGTAGCTATCGATCGTAATTATGATAATATTGATAAGGATGCTGCTGGAGCTGATGATGATGATGATGATGATGATGATAATGATGATGATGATGATGATGATGATGTTGATGATGATGATGATGATGATGATGATGATGATGATGATGATGATAATGATGATGATGATGGTGGAGGATGTAATGAACATTTTTACGTTGATGTAAATGAAAATGAAAGGAGATAACGTTAGTGGTATATTAAGATGGATAGGGATACAAGGCGGCGAGCTGGCAGAAACGTTAGCACGCCGGGCGAAATGTTTAGCGGTATTTCGCCCGTCGCTACGTTCTGAGTTCAAATTCCGCCGAGGTCCACGTTGCCTTTCATCCTTTCGGGGTCGATTAAATAAGTACCAGTTACTTATGTGTAGCCTCTTGCGGGCAGTAAAGGAATAGGAATCATTACCGCATTTGACAAAAAAATGCTTTTCAGCGTTTCTTCTAGTTATTAACGTTCCGAGTTCAAATGTTGCTGAGGCCTACTTAGAGATTCTCAACCCATTTGTTTTTTTGCCTATGGACCCCTTTGATCCCTGTTTTACTCCACAGGACCCACATAACCATTCGATGAATATAAAAAAATAATTTTACTGCGCTTTTAAAATATATAAAAAGAAATTAGGAAATATTCAAGAAAATTAAAATACTTCGTGTTTCGTAGAAGTACAAGCAATTTATTGCAACAATTCCGTCAACAAAAACTTATGTGGACCCTCAAGGTCAAATGGATCCCCAGGGATCAAATGAACCCCCAAGGGTCAAATGGAATCCTAAGGGTTAAATAGACCCTCGAGGGTCTCAACCCCAGTTGAGAACAACTGGTGTGATTGAAAACGAAAGTTGATAACGTTGGTGTTGTATAAGATGGAAGTAGTTATGAATCTGTAATACCGATACTAAGAATGATGAAGATCGATAATGATATAGGGAATAGGGACCTCATGAGTCGCTTAGTTCAATGGTACAGAGCGTTTATCCGGAGTTCGGAAGGTATAGGGTTCAATACTCTGTATGACAAGCTGATTG
>NW_021830908.1:0-3834 GCF_006345805.1 Octopus sinensis | reverse complement strand
TCCCTCTTTCTCTCTGTCTGTCTCACGCTCCCTTCTGATTTAATCACTATCTCTCGATCTCTTTTTTCAACCTCTTAGCTCTCTTACTTTTTCTTTCTTTCTTTCTTTCTTTCTTTCTTTTCTTTCTTTCTTTCTTCATTTCTTTCTTTCTAATTATAATTGTATGCATAGAGGCATATAAGTACATATGTATATATATGTGTGTATATGCATATATACATACATACATATATACATACGCATACACACACACACACACACACACACACACACACACACACATATATATATACATGCATATATACAACCATACGTATACACACATATATGTGTATATATATATGCAGATATATATATATATATGTATATACGTTATATATATATGTATGTATATATATATTTATATAATTGTATATATATATACGTACAGGCATACATATACATGCACACACACACACACGCACACACACACACGGTCACAGACACACATACACACGTACACTCGCGCGTACACAAACACACAAGTGGATTGCAGTTGGACATGTCAATCGAATTATATATATATATATATATATTATATATATATTTCTGATATATAAAGAATGCAGATAACAAACTGTGTCGACCCTCGTCGTGGGATATGTGAAATAATTGAGCGAGGAATAAGCAAAAGATTCCAGAATGGTCAAAGAATTGAAGGTGAATCATCTCATCTCCTGCATCACATATCCCACAATGCAACAAGAATTGCATTGGGGAATCAGAGACAAAACTTACCTGTCTTGTTAATGGGCATAAAGAAGCAAATTAAAGATTCATCTCATTTTCACATTGTAAACACCTTGGAATTTGTGCAAATGGAAAATTTCAAAAATTCTCTTTTTGCAAGATAAAGGATGAAAACGATCAACTACGAAATGCAGAAGAGGAATATTTGATAAGAATTCTAAATTGGAAACTAAGACAAAAATAGCCAAAATATTTACTAAAAACAACTTATAGGCGCAGGATTGGCTGTGTGCTAAGTAGCTTGTTTACCAACCACATGGTTCCGGGTTCAGTCCCACTGCGTGGCACCTTGGGCAAGTATCTTCTACTATAGCCTCAGGCTGACCAAAGCCTTGTGAGTGGATTTGGTAGACGGAAACTGAAAGAAGCCCGTTATATATATATATGTAGGTGCAGGAGTGGTGTGTGGTAAGTAGCTTGCTTACCAGCCACATGGTTCCGGGTTCAGTCCCACTGCGTGGCACCTTGGCCAGTTCTTCTACTATAGCCTCGGGCCCCCGACCAAAGCCTTGTGAGTGGATTTGGTAGACGGAAACTAAAAAGAAGTCCGTCGTATATATGGATATATGTATGTATGCGGGTGTGTGTTTGTGTGCTGTTTTTGTCCCATAGCATGCTTGACAACCGATGGTGGTGTGTTTGTGCCCCCGTTACTTGGCGGTTCGGCAAAAGAGACCGATAGAATAAGTACTGGGCTTACAAAAGAATAACTCCCGATTAAAGGCGGTGCCCCAGCATGGCCGCAGTCAGATGACTGAAACAAGTAAAAGAGTAAAAGAGTAAAGAGTATCCTATGCGCGGTGGCCCAGTTGAATAACGAAAGCGCTTACATGCAAGATTCACACTTTTCGTAAACTTCTTTCCCAAAGGTTGGTGAAATTCTGTTCACGAAATGATTTTTTTAAAAATGGGCTGGCAGAAACATTAGCACGCCGGGCGAAATGCGTAGCCGTATTTCGTTTGCTGCTACGTTCTGAGTTCAAATTCCGCCGAGGTCGACTTTGCCTTTCATCCTTTCGGGGGTCGATTAAATAAGTACCAGTTACGCACTGGGGTCGATATAATCGACTTAATCCGTTTGTCTGTCCTTGTTTGTCCCCTCTGTCTTTAGCCCCTTGTGGGTAGTAAAGAAATATATAATTAATTTAAAATATATCATTCTTTAAATATTGTGCTTGTATCAAATAGCTTTTGAAAAAAAATCTTTTAAACACACACACACACACACGCACACACACGCACACACACATACACACGCGCGCACACATACACACGTATGTACTTTATTTGTGGTTAATAAGGCTACCATTCATTTGATGTAAAGAAAAATCTCTTTGCATGAAACCATTGGTAGCCTTGTTAACCCACAAATATAGAATATTCATCCATCAGTGTGTTGTTAAGCACTCATTCTCGCTGTTCGATATATATATCGAACGAGGTAGTCGGCGGGGCAATTTTAATCTGGCCTTGTACATAACATGATATATATGTATGGACGTTCGCATATATAAGTATAACGTGTGTGTTCTGTATATATATATATATATATATATATATATATATATATATATATATAATTTGTATTTATGTGTACATACGTGCATATATATGTATGTATGGACGTTCGCATATGTAAGTATAACGTGTGTTCTGTATTATATATATATATATATATATATATATAATATATATATATATATATATATATATTTGTATTTATGTATACATACGTGCATATATATGTATGTATGGACGTTGCATATGTAAGTTAACGTGTGTTCTGTATATATATATATATATATATATATATATATTATATATTTGTATTTATTTGTACATACGTGCATATATATGTATGTATGGACGTTCGCATATGTAAGTATAACGTGTGTTCTGTATATATATATATATATTTGTATTTATGTGCTAATGTGGTATATTCAACTGACGAAAGCAGAGCTTATTTGAAGCAAAGCTAGAAATCCTGGATCTTGAATTATTTTAGGTGGTTTTTAGAGTCAGGGTTTGACTGCTATTTCGGCATGGTGGTGTCTCTCAGACACCCTTATTTATAGTTGTAAAAAATTATTACCTTTATATGGTATTTATTCCCATGCTGGCCACTTGATAATATCGATATTTAAATATCGATATTATCCTTATTTATAAATGTATGTATGTATGTATGTATGTATGTATGTATGTATGTATTTATGTATGTATGTATGTATGTATGTATGTATGTATGTATGTATGTATGTATTTATGTATGTATGTATGTATGTATGTATGTATGTATGTGTATATATGTACATCTCTCTATCTCTCTCTCTCTCTCTTTACTCTTTTACTCTTTTACTTGTTTCAGTCATTTGACTGCGGCCATGCTGGAGCACCACCTTTAGTCGAGCAAATCGACCCCGGGACTTATTTTTGTAAGCCCAGTACTTATTCTATCGGTCTCTTTTGCCGAACCGCTAAGTGACGGGGACGTAAACACACCAGCATTGGTTGTCAAGCGATGTTCGGGGGGACAAACACAGACACACAAACATATACACACACACTTATATATATATTATATATATATACATATATACGACGGGCTTCTTTCAGTTTCCGTCTACCAAATCCACTCACAAGGCATTGGTCGGCCCGGGGCTATAGCAGAAGACACTTGCCCAAGATGCCACGCAGTGGGACTGAACCCGGAACCATGTGGTTGGTTAAGCAAGCTACTTACCACACAGCCACTCCTGCGCCTATGGTAACAAATCTAGGTAACAAATCAAACGTTTGGTGCCAAGTTCCCTTTTAAGAGATCTTTAGGGGCATAGCAGCATTCGTCAGCTTGTCACCCAGGCAGGGACGTGACCTTGTTGCAAGCAGCCATCCAGTTGCGCCACGATCCTTTCATACGAGTGCTGCTGTTGTTGTTGTTATTCAGTTTTGTTATTGTAAATGTCCTGAGATCGGTGTGTACACAACATATATATATTTTCGTAGATTTTGAATTCAGAAAATATATGTGGTGGAAGCACT
>NW_021830907.1:0-3989 GCF_006345805.1 Octopus sinensis | reverse complement strand
TGCAACTCCATTTAATCGAACAATGCAATCATTTCATTACATCAGTTTAAAATGTTGAGCAATCTTCAGATGCACAAAGACATAGAATTTAATTGAATAGAAGACACATTAGTATAATTTTACTTAAAATCTCCAAGAGGCTACGGAGATAGACAAAGAACATGTTCTACCAACAACATCACAGTATATATATATATATATATATATATATATATATTTATAATGAGGGTGATAAATTAGATATTAATTTAATAATATCATCAGTTTAACACCAAGTGGCTTAGCACATAAAAAACCAGGGCGACAATACAAATTTATACTTAAATATGAGAGAGTTACCGCTAAGCGGTTAACTCTAGTGCTAAAAATAGCTCCTTTTTCTGCTATAGCCACCAAAAGTTGCTTCCAATAAGAAATAACATTACATTCAACGTAATATATATATATATTTATATATATAAATTAAATTAGAGATAGAACCACTATTAGGCAACTCAAACTGTGATAGACAAACCAAAACGTAAAAAGCAAAAAATAAATATAATTAATGTAATATACAATATATATATATTATATATATATATATATATTATATATAAAATATAAAATTTAAAATTAAATTAAATTTGAAATTTTAAATTTATATTTTAAATTTTGAATTTTAAACTTTTAAACTTTTTTTTAACTAATATAATATAATAAGTACTTATATTTAACTTTAATATATATATATATATATTCACACACACACTCGCTAGCCACTACACATTCTATCACTGCTACCACCGTTGATTCACTAACAACAAATGTAATTTGAATTTTTACCTGCTGACACTTCTATCAGATGGTTCTGCCTCAACCAAAATCTTCTCTGGTGTGTTTATAATATTGTTGGCTCTCAGAAGTACATTGTTCAGTGTTACATTGGCAGACACGTACCATATCAATAGTATCATTTTCTCTATCATGTCTACAGTCAAAACAATGTCGTTTTGTTTGCAATACTCTGATTCCTGCGAAATATTCAGGAACGTGGTTGAAATTGTTTCAAAATTTTCTGCAATGAAAAATTTAACAATATTTAAAGGAATTGACGGCCACTTCGAGATGAAATATCAGATGCAAATTAAACACAACAATTAATGAATCCCTGGAAGTTTGTTGACAACTCCAACTTAATGTAGGGGAGAAATTGTGAAACATGTTCAGTTCATCAGTTGTATAGTCATTGGTATACTCAGCCTTAGGATTCACTGACCAAGAGGGCAGGAGTAGTAGCCCGGGTTTGAAGGGGTTGGTGCAGATGCTAGTTACAAATAGCTGGGACCCTAAAAGGGGCTGCTGCTCCAGGTCACAGTAAACCTAGGAACAACTGTAGTTAAGATATGGTTCCACACTCTGGTACTTATTCAGTCTTTTTTTTTTTGCCCAGCTGCTATGTTACGGGGACATAACCACACCAACACCTGTTGTTGAGCAAAACCCTACATTGAACCAGGTATGTCTCTTCCACAAAGTCTGCTGGACCCAGTCTTCACATGCACAAGTAGGCAGACCCTAATATGCTAATTGACCCATAGCTGGAAGCTTTACAGGTGCTACTATTCTGGGTCAGTGGTGACCTGGGAATAATGGTGGCTGAGAACTGGTTCCACACTCAACAAATATCAGGAATCTTGCTCTCTGCAATCCACCATGCATCACTGCAGTCACCCTCCTCTCCACTGAACCACAGTTTCTTGGATCAAGCCTCTACCTGTGTCAGTAGGTAGGCCCTTATATCCACCTGTGTCAGTAGGTAGGCCCTTATATCCTAGTTAACCCAAAGATGGGACTCTGAGAAGCTGGGACTCTGAAAGGCTGGGACCCTGAGAGGCTGGGACCCTGAGAGGCTAGGAACCTGAGAGGCTGGGAGTCTGAAGGACTGGGAACCTGAAAGGCTGGGACCCTGAGACTCTGGGAGACCTGGAAATAAAAGTAACTCGGAGCTGGTTCCATTCCTTAAAACACAAGAACCTTGCTCTCTGCATCCCACAATGCACTGCTGCATTCACCCTCCCCTATAATGAACCATGGGGTTTTCTTCTGAAGGGTCTACCAGATTCCCTCTTTACATGCATAGCTAGACAAGCCCTAATATGTTAGTTAACTCACAAGTGAGTCCCTAACAGGGGCTACAGGTCCGGGTCAGAGTAAACTTGGGAATATTATTTTTTCTTATTGCCCACAAGTGGCTAAACACAGAGGGGACAAACAAGGACAGACAAAGGGATTAAGTCGATTACATCGACCCCAGTGCATAACTGGTACTAAATTTATCGACCCCGAAAGGATGAAAAGGAAAGTCGACCTCAGTGGAATTTGAACTCAGAACGCAGCAGCAGATGAAATAATACAAAGCATTTCGCCCGGCGTGCTAACGATTCTGCCAGAATAATAGTGGCTGGGAGTTGTTTCCACACTCCTCAAAATTGTGGGGCTCCAGTAGCAAGGCCCGACAATGGGGTGCAGTTAAGAGGGTAGAAAAATCATGAAGCAGATGCCGTAGCCATTGTCATCATTCACTGTTAAGGTGTAGAGATTATGTTTGGAGTTTTTCAGGGGGAATCCTAGTTCACGTGTGGTCCCCGGTCACGTCCTTACACAATCTGGGACAGTGTGATCCATAGCAGGTCATCTTGCTGTTGATTGTTGACTGCCACCGAGGTTTCACTCACCGAGTCAGTGTTGATCATCAGAGGAGACATAGCCTGCATTTGAAGCAGGTGAGACACATACCTGTTAAACCACATCTGGAACCTTAAAAGGTGTTACTACTCTCCGTTATATGTATGTGTGTGTGTGTGTGTGTGTGTGTGTATGTTTGTGTGTCTGTGTTTGTCCCCCACCACCATCACTTGACAACCAATGTTGGTGTGTTTACATCCCTGCAACTTAGCGGTTTGGCAAAAAAGACCGATAGAATAAATACTAGGCTTACAAAGAATAAGTCCTGGGGTCGATTTGCTCGACTAAAGGTGGTGCTCCAGCATGGCTGCAGTCAAATGACTGAAACAAGTAAAAGAATAAAAGAATATATATATATATATAGGCTTCTTTCAGTTTCCATCTTCCAAATCCACTCTTATGGATTTGGATTGCCCAAAGCTATTATGGAAGACACTTGCCTGAGGTACGACGCAGTGGGACTGAACCCTGAACAATGTTATTGGGAAGCAAGCTTCTTACCACACAGCCACTCCTGTGCCTCTCGAACAAGTAAAGTGGAACGGCCCAAGAATCATACAGCTCTTACAAGTTATAAAGAACATGATACCAATCATTATAATGGAAGAGTTCATGCTGACTGGGGAGGGGTGGAGGGTGTGGGGTGGAGAAAGAGAGAGAAAGAGGAAAAGGAGAGTGGGGAGAGAGGCCATTGTTGTAAATATAGAGGGAATATGAGGTTTGGATAGGTGAACATCGCATCCAGTAAATTCTAGAAGTTTCCGAGAGAGACAATAGAAAAATGGCTGATAGCAAAAGAAAGGCTTAGAACGGATTTATCTCTACACTGATTGAATGTGTGTGTGTGTGTGTGCTTGTGCATTGTATGTGTGAGTGTAGTGTGTGTGTGTTTGTGTGTGTGTGTTTTTATATACGTATATATGCAGGTGTACATATATATATACATGTATACATCTATGTGCGTGTGTGAGTGTATATATATATATGTATGCATATGTGTAATATAATATATATATATATAGATAGATACACATATGTGTCAGTGTGTATGTGTGTGTATATATATATATGAATATATGTGTGCATATATATATATATGTATGTATATATATATATTATATATATATATATATATATATATATATATATATGAGCGTATGCATGTGTGTGTGGTATATATATATATATATATATATATATATGGGTGTACATATATATATAACCTTATCTCCTCAATATATCTATGTAGATATAAATATATG
>NW_021830906.1:0-3994 GCF_006345805.1 Octopus sinensis | reverse complement strand
TACACACAGAAAGCAAAACCGTTAACGATTAAACTCAAAGTAACTTACTTGGCTTTTAGTTTACCAATACATGTTAGCTCAGATTTGTAGCGTCATTGGGCTTTTTCGTATTTTATTGTAATTGTAGAACTTTTTCAAAGAAATATTAATGCTGTGATTTATTTACTAATCTATATGAAACATTTTCCATGTAGAAAGCAATGTCCACACGAAAGAATATTACTGTAAAAAAAAAAAAATTATTTCTAACTGTGACACTATCATCTGTTTAAGTGGACTTAGTACGAAGTATGGATTGACCAGATTTACAGTTTGTACTGTTATGAAGACAAAGAATAAACTAAAAGTGTAACAGTGTCGAAAATCATATATATATGTTCAATAATATTCGTACCGCACGATACAGATGAAATGGAAAATCTATTATTAACGTAGATAAAAGAGAAACAATTGACTTACGATTCAGTGGGTAGATAATTTATTTGTGAAAAAGTTAAGTGTTTACGAACAGTTTCAAAGAGATGCTCCTATATGTCAGTGATGTAAAACCAAAGGAATATAAATCATTCACAAGGCATTCTGGTGTGTACAATATCATGGGGCATGGTGAAGCTGCCAGCTCAGACTTAATTGCTGCGGAAAAATAAGGTGCTGAATTTCGTAAATTCGTGCGGAAGGATACTTCTTGCTCTCATCGATTTTTAATTGTGATGCGAATGGCTTTGTTCGGGAAAAAGGTAAGAAATCATAAAATGCCCCCAAGAGAACCTACATTACACAGGAGAAAGTCATATTTTTGGACATAAACCGATGAAGAGTGTCTAATGCTACCTTTTTTGCTCTAATACTTCAAGGGATTTGCAAATGCAGTTATTCTTGTGTTGCACTGAGAAAACCCAAGAACCTTCGAGAACATTAAAAATAAACAGGTTTGGTGTTCAGTAAACTTCCAACTCGAAGGTTTGAAGTTGCAAGAAGTCTGTTTACAGATGTGTTTGCCCCAACACCAACAACAACAACAACTCCTGACTACATCAAAGAGAAGGGTCTTTCTATGAAAGCTCTTCTTGTAATGGATATAATACTCCTGCACATTCTTCTCAAACCTCACGAAGCAAATACCACACTAGTTTGATTTGATCATTTTCGATTTTCTATCCTTTAACACAGTGCTTTTCAACCTTTTTGCTGGAGCGGAACCCCAAGGAGACATTCCACTGGCTCGAGGAACCCCTGTGCAATAATTAATTGTCTTATGCACACATATATCTGCACAGGAGAATTAAAAATTACTGTCGATTTAGCATTTATGTAACTTCTTGCGGAACCCTGGAATTGTACTGGCGGAACCCTGGTTGAAAACCACTGCTTTAACATTATTTATCTGCTCATGCCCTTGTATTTTCAAGTCAATGCGTGTTTTAAAATATTATACTCATTGCCACCCTTCAAGACCTGTTTTATAGTGACTTCGCCTATTGAAAAAACACTAAAAGAATTTTAGGGAAGATTAGTTTACCATTGTAGATGTTGTGAAGTCATGAAGAGAGCTTTATTTTAAGCGCTTGAACACTTCTCGAAAAGCTTTATGGCCTGATATTTCCACAATGGGCTTTGAAATGCTTGAAACAGCACCTGTAATTGAGAAAATTGTATATCTGAGCTGTTCTATGAGAGCCTTTAGGTAATGAAGAGGACATAAGTTATTTAATTGCGAAGCAGAGAAGATAACTACCCATCGACACTCCGAAGAGACATACCGGGAAGAGGGTATATCCTTGCAGCTTAGCATTGACTCCAGAGGAAGAGGAGCAAAATGAAAATAATAACCATATCAGGAGAAAATCCGAAGAAGGTATTTTGTCTCTGCCGTGAGTTCAGACATTATGAGAAGATATTAACTTCTCTAAGCGGATGTTGAATTAAGTGTGATTCAAATTATCTGATAGAAATATTGCAATACTTTTAGACTATCGAGAATAGACTACAGCAAACTACAAAAATATACTCTTTAGATACTTTCTTTTTTAAAAAAAAACTGACACAAATACTTTTTTACTTCTGTAGTTTCAGCTTTTTCAATAAGATCCAGATGATTTTCTTTCAGACGAAAGAATTTCTGCTTAAAGCTTCGAAGTGGTGTCTATTCTTCTTCTCGCTCCCAACACTCTGCTCTCCTTCACTTTGAATAAATAACTCGCCAAACGCAAGCAAGAAATTGTGTCTTTTTCTTAATTGTTAATTTGTTACCTTTTTCTTCGAATTTTAATTTGCTTATTTGGACGCACGAAAGTTATGTCGAATTATTTCCTTTTCACTACATATCACACAAATTGAAACTTACTATGAGTATAACTGAATTTGTAATTCGTTACGTGCAACAGAAGCAGGATTAGCTTAAAATAGCAATCTGTGCATCATATTCAATGTAGGTAGATCACGGAAAGCCAAATTAACTGCGGCATTCGTCATGAATACGCCATATATAAGCCATATAAACCTACAGATTTTTTTAAATGATACTTACCATGTAATAATATCTATTTATTGTGTAAATGTTTACTATATCTGTTAGACTTTATGTCTTATTCCTTTATTCCTTCATTGGTTTCAGTCATTTGACTGCGGCCATGCTGGAGCACCGCCTTTAGTCGAACAAATCGACCCCAGGACTTATTCTTTGTAAGCCTAGTACTTATTCTATCGGTCTCTTTTGCCGAACCGCTAAATTACGGGGACGTAAACACACTAACACCAGTTGTCAAGCGATGACAGGGGAACAAACACAGACACAAACATATATGTGGATTTCTTTCAGTTTCCGTCTACTAAATCCACTCACAAGGCTTTGGTTGGCCCGAGGCTATAGTAGAAGACACTTGCCCAAGGTGCCACGCAGTGGGACTGAACCCGGAATTATGTGGTTGGGAAGCAAGCTTCTTACCACACAGCCATGCCTACGCCTATAAAAAAGATTTTTAAAATAATCAATGGATTTTATAGTTGTTAAATTTATTTTCTTTTTGCATATTTATACTTGCAATTTATCTTATTACACAAATATTGCATTTATTTTATACGTACAGATATTTATTGATAATTTCATGCTTTATTAATTCTGAAACGGGTGGTTTGAATGTAGGCTTCTGGTATTCATTGAGAATGTGGAATGAACTGTCCTTGTATATATCTATATTTAATTGTTGTGGTAACGAGTGAGCTCCTGGAACTAATCAGACACGTGACCGAAGAAGGTTCGTCTTACATACACACACACACTAATATGAACCACTTCTTCCCAGATGTAAAATGGGTTTGCGTAGGTCCCTACCTACTAGAAAAAGAGCAAAGTTACAGAAGCATTGGTGACAATTCAAAGTAAACAAGATCTGAGAGAGGAAGGCTTTCCCTCCAGGGAAACAAATGATGCGGTGCAGCAAAATCTGAAAGGGAGCTGCAAGGAAGACTCAGGGATCCACCTGGAGAGAAGCAGAAAAGAGCCCAGAGTCAACATCAGTGAAGAACAGTAGTTAATGGCTTATGCACCATAGAAAGCTAAGGGCTTTATTATGTACAAATACCGCTTCGTCGTATCCCTTCTGGTTTTTATTTTCCTTTCACTGTGTTTTCATTGCAGTTTTTTCAAATTTGAAGTAGGCTTCACCCTAAATTAACATCAAAGTTGAAATTATTTTTTAATATTTTCTAAAATATATTTGAGACTGAATTGAAGTCGACTTTCCTGGAAATAAAAATTAATGTATTTAAACCAACTTCAAACAGAAAAAAAGTTCAAAGGATTCCGAGAAACTGTTTAATATAAACGATGCAGCGGCTAAAAGAGTATAAGAAAAAAAATCCTGGAAAGAACCAGAGCAAGTATAATGTCAAGGTCTTCAATGTATTTTAAACATTGACTCTGTTTTGAATAAATGTTGGAAAACCAATATGAAGACAGTATCCATATGCTTATGTATATGTATATACACACACA
>NW_021830905.1:0-3976 GCF_006345805.1 Octopus sinensis | reverse complement strand
TAGCAACAATAAAAACCAAAAAATATCTATATATATATATATAACGACGACAGAAGCAGTGGCTGAATAATAACAATAACAATAACAATAACAACAACAACAACGATGATGATGATGATGATGATGATGATGATGATGATGATGATGATGATGATGATGATGATGATGATGGTGATGATGAAGATGATGGTGATGATGATGAGGACGAGGACGATGATGATGATGATGGTGGTGATGGTTGGTGGTGGTGGTGGTGGTGGTGGTAATGATGATGAAGATGACGATGATGATTAAGATGATGATGATGATGATTACGATGGCGATGATGATGATGATGATGATGGTGGTGATGTCGATGACGACGACGACAACAACAACAACAACAATAGCAGCAGCAGCAGCTAAAGACATCTATCAGGAAATGGACCGAAGACGCTTTTTGCTAAAAGTAAGGAAAGATAACCAGATGGATTCCGAAAAAAAAAATAATAAATAAATAAACAAATAAATAAAAAAGAAAGAAAAGAAAGGAAAAAGAAAGAAAAAGGATGAAATAAAGAACACAAAAAAAAACAAACGGAACAACAACAAAAAAACATTCTTCTTTATTGTTTATTTCTCGTTGTTTGTTGTTTGTATAAGTTTTAATTTTTTTTAAATATTTTTTTACCATTATTTTCCTATTGTTGTTTTTGATATAATTCTGTCTTTTCTTCATTTATTTAATATAAGGGGACTGCGTTTTTGGTAGTAGTAGAGGTGGTGGTGGTGGCGGTGGTGGTGGTGGTGTTTGGTGGGTGATGGGGGGGTAGTGGTGGTGATGGCGACGTGTTTTAGGTAAGTGGATGAAGATTTAATGCAGAAATCGTGTAGAAAGTTCTCGAAATGTCTCAGTGATGCTGACTGATTGAATGTATAATTTCAATGAATCTTATGAATGGAAAATAAGCGAAGGAATATCCTTCACGATGGCGGTTATGGCGAAGGGACAATGGAGACGACGAGGACAATGACGGCGGCGGCGGCGGCGGTGGAAGCGGCGGCGGTGACGGTTATGATGACGTCGACGGCGATGACGACGACCATGACGTCGACGACGTTGGCAATGACAATGACGACGGCAACGAAGACAACGACGGTGTTGAAGGCGGCGGCAAAGACGGTGACGATAAGAATGGCAGCAGCCGGCCGGTGCGGCGGCGGTGGCGGTGGTGGTGGTGGTGGTTTTCGGTGATAGGGGTGGAGGGGTTCGTCGTCGTCGTCGTCGTCATCGCCGCCGTGATGATGAACGATGACGATGGTGATAACGGCAACGATAATCATAATGATCATCTTGGCAATGATGATGATGATGATGATGATATTGATGACCAAGATGCTGAAGTTCATGACGTTAATGTTGTTGATGTTGTTGTATGAGGGGGTATGAGGAACTAACAATTGGGGGGGGGAGTAATTAAGGGAATATCCTTTTATTTTTTATAACAGCTTTCATCCGCTCGAGCACGACCATGCTGGAGCAGTACCTTCAAAGGTCTTTAGTCAGTGAATCATATGGATCTGAGCATCTATTTTGGTCTACTCAATGAAAAAAGACGGTGTCTTTAACCGGCTGTGTGGTGGCAAACGTATAGACACAAACACGGAGACACACACACATAAACATACACGCGAGTACGTACACACACACACACACACACACACATATATATATATATATATATATATATATAGTTAATCCAAACATGAACACACAAAGAGAAAACACAACAATGCGAGGACGTGTAACAAGTATTGGACGCTCATGAAAGGAAAGAAAGAAGGAAGATTTAACGTTTCGAGCGGAGCTCTTCGTCAGAAACATAGAAAAAGGAAAGGTCCTAGGAAGGGAAGACGGAGAAAGAAAATAGGCAACGGTACACACGCGGTCATAAAAAGTAAATCAGCGGAGGACGAATACATGATAAAAATTAAGGAAACCTTGAAAAATAAACAAAAGAGAAACACGAATACGAACCCCTTTTCACTCTGCGACGTTGTATTAATGTTCGCACAAAGAATGGTAGTGCTAACTGTACTACAGAAACAGATATTGCTTGAATTTCATAGTGCACACCTGGGGATGTCAAGAATGAAAGCTTTGATGAGTTACGTGTATTGGCCGACAATGGACCGGAACATTGAAAATTTGGTAAAATCATGTAAAGGTTGTGCACTAACAGCCAAGGCACCACCGGTGAAATGCCAATCATGGCTTGAGAAGGACAGTCCGTCGTCCAAGGTACATGTAGACTACGCTGGACCAGTGAATTGCATATACTGCTTGATCATTGTTGAGAGCTAGGTGCCGGAAGTATGTAGGTGCAGTCAACCTACCTCGAAGGCAACAATAAGGTTCCGGCACGAACCTTTTGCTCGATACGGTATTACCAGACACCATAGTATCGGACAATGGAACACAATTTACAGGATACGAATTCAAGAAATTCTGGAAAATGCTTGTAATCAAGCAAATATTTACCCCGCCCTACCGCTCAAGATCAAATGGGCAAGTAGAACGATTCGTAGATACGAGGGGCGTCCAATAAGTAATGCCCCTGACCCACTTCCCATAGCAGTAGAGCAACGAAACTTGGCACAGTTATTAATCTTTTTCTACGTAGGAACATCCCATAGTTACGCATTTCTCCCATCTTTTGATGCAGCTCTGAAGACCGTTTTTGTAGAAGACCCCAGCTTGGTCCTCCATCCACGACGTGACTTTAGAAATCAAGGCTGCATCATCTGGGAAACGTTTTCCTTTCAAAAACAACTTCATGGCTGGGAAGAGGAAAAATCAGACGGTGCAAGGTCAGGAGAGTAGGGGGGATGAGGGAGAGTTCATAGCCGCACGCCTGCTGCTTCTGATCTGGCGACACGCGAGTTGTGTGGACGGAGCGTTGTCCTGCAGGAGGAGGATGCCTTGCTAATCTTGCCCGCCTCTTAATTTGATAAGCTTCTCTAATTTCCTCAAGGGGAAACATAATAGGCTCCTGTAATTGTGGTACCCTTTACCAAGAAATCTGTCATCACTACTCCGTCCTGGTCCCAGAAGACTGTGAGCATGACCTTGCCAGCGGAGGGCTGCACCTTTGCCTTCTTTGGAGGAGGTGAGTCACAGTTTATGGAAGCATAAACGACACCTAAATCAATTAAAAACCAGACACACAGAAGAAAGGAAGGAAACTCCAATGGACGTGTTTTACGACATGTTCGATGTGCCATCACTGAAAGAGATTGAGCCTAGAAGGAGCAGTAACAGAAAGTGTAAAACGACTGAATATTTTGAAATAATTCCCCAGCAGAAAAGGTACTGAACTCTCTAGGAAAACAAAATTTTAAAAAGGGAGAGGTGCTGGAAAGAAAGAAAGTAAGAAAGAATAATAAAATTAATTTTGTTTCTTACGGAAGTCGAAATCTCAAAAGGAGAGATGTGGAGAGAGTCACGATACCCCTCTGCGAGAATAGACTTGACCGAGCGACTATAAATAGTAGCGGTCTGAGTGAGAGGGAGAGTAGGCGTTAATCGCAGGATGTCGTAAGGTGCCGTTTTCGTAGTTTGTCGGAATATCTTTTGTTGGTTCGTGTATAGTTCGTGAAGAGTTTGTTGGATCGTTACGTTGTTCTTACCCTGCTTCATTATATGTTTTATTGTTACTACACGGTTATAATGTAAACAAGTATCGTCATAAATAGTGGCGATACTACAATAATTGGGGACGAGTAACTACGTTACAATAGATAGATAGATAGATAGAGAGAGAGAGAGATAGATAGAAAGACATAGATAGATAGATAGATAGATAGATAGATAGATAGATAGATAGACAGACAGACAGATTGATAGATAGATAGACAGACAGACAGACCAGACGACAGACAGTAGATAGATAGATAGATAGATAGATAGATAGATGATAGATGATATAGATAGATA
>NW_021830904.1:0-3961 GCF_006345805.1 Octopus sinensis | reverse complement strand
CAAGTTTTTTACGTTTCGAGCCTACGCTCTTCAACAGAAAGATACACAGAAAAGAAACACGGAAAGAAACACGGAGAGAAAAACAATGCGTGCAGGAGCTAACGATTCAACATGGCAGTCTGATTTCGGCCAGAAGTCAGAGATCAAACGTTAGACGCAAGAGGGATAGTAGGGGAGATAACAGGGTCAAATGACCTCGCCCCAACATAAGGGTGCGTGTGTGTATGAGAAAGTATGTATATGCGTATGAAAGGTCTGGACGTGTGTATGTATGATGTGATGTGTAATGTCGTATGGTGTAGTGTAGTGTCGTATGGTGTAGTGTAGTGTGGTGTGATGTTGTGGGGAGGTGGGGAAAGCCCATGTGGGGTGTGGGTTCGGCTGGGGTTGGGGGTAGAGTGGGGGTTGTGGGGAGAGTGAAAGGGGGAAAGAAGAGAGGAGTGGAGGAGGGAAGAGAGATGAGGGGGAGGGGTGAGAGGAGATGAGAGGGGATGTGAGGAGGAGGGAGGAGAGATGAGGGGGGAGGAGATGAGATGAGGGGGTGATGGGGGAAGAAGGAAGGAGAGGAGAGGGAGGGGGGAAGGAAGGAGAGGAGAAGAGGAGGGGGATGGGAAAGGATGGGAGAGGAGGGGAAGAGGGAAGAAGAAAGAGGAAAGAAGAGGAGGGAAAGAGAGTAGAGATGAAAAGATGAAGGACTGAAGAGAAGTAGGAGTCGGGGGGGAGGTTAGATGAGAAGGGGGGAGAGTTGAGACCAAATGGCGTAAAAGAGCGAAGAGAGAAGATTAATTCCTGTTCACGGCGCAAACGGGAGTCCAGATGGCTTCTGTGCAAGGACAATCCGAACACAGACAGGTGTTGCAAGGAGTGACCGGTGGAGCGGAAATGGCGTGAGACTGGTGAGTGTTGGCAAGGCGGATGTCACGGAGGTGTTCCGCGAACCGGTCAGCCAAGCGGCGTCCCGTTTGTCCGATGTACAGGGAATGGCAGAGAGAGCAGGAGATGTAATAGATGATATTGCTGGAGGTGCAGATGAAGGAGTTGATGATGCGATAGGGTCGATGATAGGTGCCAGAAAGGAGGGTGGTGTTGGAGAGGTAAGGGCAAGTGCGGCAACGTGGGCGGGGGCAGGGGAACGAGCCAGGTTGGGAGGTAGGGTCAAGGAAGGAGCTGGGGAGGGACGAAGAGGTCTCGTAGGTTATGGGCTCGTTTGAAGGAGGGGAGGGGTCGGTTAGGGAAGAGGTGTGAAGTGGACAGGTCAGACTGGAGATGCCGGAAAGCTCGAAGAATGGTGCGTCGGAGAGGTAGGGTCGTGGGGTGGTAAGTGAGGGGAAAAGGGAGGCGGGAGACTATATATGTATATATATATATATATAAATATAAAAATTTATAAATATAAATTAATAATTTTAATTTTAAATTTAAATAATATAAATTTTATATTTTATATATTTTGTATATCATATTAATTATTTTTATTTTTATTTTTTTGTTTATGTTTTTCACTGTTTGATTTGCCTAATAGTGGTTTTATCGCTAATTTAATTTATATATATATACATACATATATATGCATATATACCCATATATATATACACACATATACTCATGTGTGTGTATGTGTGTGTGTGTGTGTGTGTGTGTGTATAGACACACACATATCTGCTGAGGGATATCAAGATCCGATTTACACTTTGCACAACAAGAATTGTTTGTATTTACCTCCTTATTTATTCATTTATATCATTTTATTTTTATTTTATTTTAGTTTGGGAATAATCCGCTTCTCATTTACTGCCAGTTTTCAAGATATTTCCTGTCTGATTTTTATGTTTGTTTTCCTTTTTTTTATCATAGTAGTTTACGAAAGAATCGGAAGAATGCAATATTTACAAGTTGAGTGTCGTTTTTGTTGTTGTTTCCTTCGATGGTTAAGGTTAGAATTTAGCGGATTCGGAAGGATATTATCTTCTACAAGCTTCTTCCTTTAATTCAGATGCGTATTGTGAGCAGGCTGCACACTTCTTTGCAGACACAACAGAAGTTACTAGGGATCGACTGGGAAGCTTTGTCGCACCCCACCACCTTCATCATATTCTTCCTACACTGCATTTTCAGATTTACACCTCTATTAGTCTCTTCAAAACTCATTGAATGGACAGACCTACTTCCAGGTGTAAATAATCACCTGGAAGAGGTTTTAGTCAGTAAAAACAAAAAATTCTTTGGGCTGAGAACAATAGATCGGCACAAAAAATGGCAGAAGATATTAGAACGAAACGGCAATTATATCATGGATTGAATAAATTGCTTCGTGTATTATTCTCGCTTAAAAACCGAACTGACTTTGAGGCCAAAATCAACATATGTGCATACGTGGTGTGCATGTGTGTGTGTGTGTGTGTGTGTGTGTGTGTGTGTGTGTGTGTGTGCGTGTGCGTGAGCGCGTGTGCGTGAGCGTGTGTGTGTGTGTGTGAAGACACGTAGCTTAGTGGTTCGGGTATTCAGCTCGCGATAGTAATGTTCTGAATTCGATTCCTGGCGACGCGTTGTGTCTTTCTTTCAGCTAGACATTTCAAGTTTATCCACTCTACTCAACAGACAAAAGTGAGTTGCACCTGTTATTCAAAGGGGGGCAGCCACGTTACTTTCTATATGTCATGCTGGATTCTCCCTGAGAACTATGTTATGGGTACATGTGTTTGCAGAACGCTCAACCACTGGTATTTATATTAGCTTAAAGCGATCACCGTGCAATAACTAAGGAAAATAGTCTAATATTGGGTGATATAAGCCCTTGACAGAAAAATAAGTATACTTTCCTAACCGCGTGGGACTCGAACCCACATCCCTTTGTTAACACGACTAAGTGTTATCTACTTTTTTTCGTCGAGGTCTGTATAGAGACGATTCCTTATTCTCTATATCTGGCTCCTCCGCACAAGCAACTGATAGGAAATGGAAAAAAATTGATTAATTTTTTTAAAGTTATACAACTTAGATATTATATTCGAAATTGTCAATAAATGCGCTAACATATTGGACGTAACATTAAATGTAGATAAGGGCTTATTCTGTCCCTATCATAAGCCTAACAAAGCTATTAAGTATATTCACGCCTTATCAAATAATCTCCAAAGTGTCATTAAGGGAATAATCAAAGGTGTGTCGATAAGAACATCTAATTTATCCGCAAACGAAAAGATCTTCGATGACTTTGCACCCCTTTATAACACATCACTAACAGACAGTGGATTCAAGAGAAAATATATTATGTAAAGGACACAATATTTAAAAACAAAATAGGCAAACGGTTTCCAAGTATTGCGAATTCAGACATCGACACACCTCCCATAAACAACCCCGCCGAATATAGAAACCAACAACAATTTAGAAGACATTTTTACTTATTCAGTTATAATAATAATAACTACACTTGGCAGAATAGGAACAACCCAGGGAGGAAACGGGAAATTATATGGTTCACATACCCCTAAACCCAACCCTTTTCCTTCCAGGTTAGAAAATTCCCTAAATTATTTTTAGCATTATCGATATGAAATTCCCACTAGGTCATAAATATCACTCCATATTTAACAGATCCCGTCTTAAATTATCGTACTCAACCACACCCAATCTAGGATCTATAATCACGACCAACAACAGACTTAAACTTAGAAATAACCAAACCAATAGAGCTGATAATTTAGATGACTTTAAAATGAAGAATAGTAAGAAGAACCCTGATATTAAAAATAGAAAGGCTAAACCTGGAAATAAAACATGCAATTGTCGTAATAGGGAGCTTTGTCCCCTAAAAGGTTTCTGTTTAAGGAGAAATGTCGTATATAAAGTTGAAGTCTCAATCCTTAATGAACCTAAAAAGATTTACTTAGATGATAGGGCGCATGCAAACTCATTTACTTTCAGTTTCCGCCAACCAAATCCACTCAAAAGGCTTTGA
>NW_021830903.1:0-3996 GCF_006345805.1 Octopus sinensis | reverse complement strand
TTATGAGAGCGTCGGAATGAATGCATTTCAGTATCACTTCCGGCACTTAGTGCTATGATGGCAATGTTTGCGACAATATTGGCCGCAAAAAGTATCACAACGTGCTTCTCTTTTACAAATATCATAGGTAACTACAATAGCTTAGAGAGAGGCGAGCTGTTTGCTAGGACAATTGGCCTTCCATGCAGTAAATGCCTCACGGCGAGCATTTACATTGGAAAACACTTTTTCAGGTGTCGATGCAGATGTCCACGAGTCATCCAGAAGCCTTTGAACAAAGGAAGAAACATAACTTATTTAGTAGAGTTGGAATTGCTAACAATGGACGGCTATAACGCTAGAACAATAACAACGATTTAAATAAATTATGAATGTAACCTTTCATAAAGATCATTAAGATGGAAACTCAAACCTGATTCCGACAACGTTAAGCAACTGAAGTCTATCACAATGAACTTTCATCGGAAAGCTTGACATATATTTTCTACAGTTATGTGAAATGATGCAATAAGTAATTTCAAAAGCAACCAATTCAAAATCACAAGATCTGTTATCTCTCGTTGTGTTGGCAACCTTCTCATAAATGTCAATGTTTTACCAACACTTCTAAGTGGATTCCGGTAATGAAATCTGTCTGTCCCTTCAGTGGTTTCTCTGCTTTAGTCAGTTATATAAGAGGGAGTGACAAATCTTCTGCGAGATAAGACTCCATGTCATTCACACAACGCAGTATGACATGTCGTATCACGAGAGTGAGCTGGGATGTTCATCGGTTGGCTATGAAGGGGTCACAGTACAGCTGCGCAATCTTACAAGTATTAGTTTCAACCTTTCTTATTAATAACTGCAGTGTTGCTTTCCAACTAACTGACATCTGATCTAATTGATCAAGGAAGAGTTTAATAGTAACTAGTAGCGACTTCTCTCGGAAATCGACAAAATTTGCCACCGTGGTGTTATGAAGTACCTGCAGGAAAAGGGTTTAGTCCCTAATGGCATTCATATTGGCATAGGTGCTACATTAGGGGATGAGGATCCAGCTTTATCAACTGTGCAAAAGTGGGCAGCTGAATTTTGGAGAGGAAGGGAGTGTCTTGATGACCCAAGGTCTGGACATCCTGCGACTGCCACCCACGGAGGAAAACATTGATCGTATTCACCACGTGGTGTTGGATGACAGGCGATTGACTATAAATCAAATAGGCAATGCTATTAGCATATCCCATGAGAGAGTTGAGAATAATGAGCACAATGAACTTGGCATTACGAAAGTTGGGTGGTTGTTACGTCTTCTGACACATGATCGAAAGTTCACCATGTTGATCCCATCACGGGATCATGTTTCATCTGAACAATGCCCCAGCACGCAGGTCTTTGCTTTCAATGGCTGCTGTGCGTGACTGTGGCTTTGAACTGGTTGATCTCCTTCCGTTTTCTTCTGATTTGGCCTCACCTGGCTATCACCTATTCACCGAACACGAAAAAGCACTTGGCTGGGAACTAGTATCGCAATGAAAATGACGTCACATATCCTATTGAGGACATTTTCGATCAAGATGTACAAATGGAACTAAGCACTGCAACACCACTGTAAGAAGAGTGAGGATCGAAAAAGGGGGAATATGTTGAAAAATAAACCTCACTTGGTCACATTCTTTGAGAGTATCTCTGTCAGCCTATGATAGTTATATTCGACCTTCGTATTAACTGTTGGTCACTTTTACACATCAGCCGCCCATTACCGACAGCATTGGGCGAGATCTCTGTAGTGAGTCAAATGGACTTTGCTGTTGGCAAACCAGTGTCTTCAGTAGAAAGATTACTAGCTGCAGACTTCTCAGGAGGTTGTCCAGAGTCCACATCATCACACCACTACCGGCGATACGGCGATAGATGCAGGAATACAGGTACATGTTTCTGGGTTCAATCCCACTGCATTGGCACTCTGGGTAAATATCTTCTAATACAACCGTAGGCCGAACAAAGCATTGTGGGTCTTGGCAGAAGTCCGTCATATACATAACTATGAGTTTTAGAGTCTTTGTATTTGCTCCCCCTCACACACACACAACACGCACAGCTTGACAGCCAGTATTTCCTACATATGTGTGTGCATCTGTTTGTGTTGTATGTGTGTGTGTGTGTTTGAGTGTTTCTGTTTATCCTATGAACTTCTTGATAACTGGTACTGGTTTGCTTACACTCTTGTGATGTAGTGCTTTATAATTTAACATACTCATGAGAAGTCTGCAGCTAGCAGTCGTTCTACTGAACGAACTGGTTTGCCTATATATATATATATATATATATATATATAATATATATACTATATATATATATATATATATAAATATATGTACCACATATATATACATATATATACTATATACATACATACATATATATACAACGGTCTTCTTTCCGTTTCCGTCTACCAAATCCACTGACAAGGCTTTGGTTGGCCCGAGGCTTTAGCAGAAGTGCCACGCGATGGAACTGAACACAGAACCATGTGGATACGAAGCAAGCTTTTTGCCACACAGCCACTGCTATGATGTACACACATTTTCACATATATATATATATGTAAATATATTTATGTTTTGAGTTTCATTTGATAATATATATACGTTTATATGGGCGTGTGTATGTGTGTGTGTGTATTTTAATCTTTTTGTTCTTTCACACACACCACACACACATACACACGCACGCACGCGCGTTCATTCATACACATACAGATATATGCAAATGAGCGAATAAAAAGAACTGCGTCACGCAAGATGTTAACTAAAGTACTTAGAGTAAAAAAAAAAGGTCTTTACTGGTAATTAACCTGTCGTTATAGTAACAAGTTAACTAATCATTCAAACTGGGTCAGAAGAGGAACTTTACAACCAGACCACGTGGTAATGTTTACAAATAATGAACAAGCGTTGCTCTAGTTATGAGACGTTTCTCCTTGACCTAAATTACTAAGGATACAACTTGCATTCTTAAAGTGAAAATACACGCAAAGCGCGAGAAACCTATGCGCATGCGTACATAGACACTTACGCGCGCACACACACACACACACACACACTCACGCGAGTGCACACACACGAGCTACAGGCTAGAAGCTTATAATGTGCTATGTACGAGAAAATATATACGCGTGTATGTGCGTGTGTGTGTGTGTATAAGTATATGTTTATGTACGTGTATGTACATATATACGTATATATGTGTGTTGTTGTTTGTGTGTCCATTATAGTGTGTGGTAAGTATATTAGATATCTATATCTATAATATATATATATATATATATATATTACATATATATTATAATATATATATATACTATATATATATTCCATATGTATATTATATTATGTATATATATATAGTATATATATATATATATGTATGTTATATATATATATATATAATATATAGTATATATATCTATATATATATAATATATATATATATATATATATTATATATGTATGTATGTATGCATATGTATGTATACATACATATATATATATATGTATATTATATGTATGTACGTATGTATGTGTCTGTATACTTATTTATGTATGTGTGGATGTGTATGTATATGTACGTGTCAGAAGAGAATGACGAAAATAAGCAGAAAGAGAAAGAGAAAGAGAAAAAAAGCCATAAAAACAGAGAATTGTGTGTTTGTTTATCAATTTAGATGAGAATTTGTCACGTACACAAGTCATAGGCATCTATCTATCTATCTATCTATCTATCTATCTATCTATCTATTTGATATAGTTATTTCTCGGCATATATATATATATGTGTGTGTGTGTGTGTAGTCTTTACCTAACCTTCCTACTCCTACTCTACATTCATGTATATATATAAATATATATATATATATACTTATATAAATATATACATATACACTATATACACACACACATATATATATATATTAATATTATACATATATATACATAAACATATATACACACACAC
>NW_021830902.1:0-3992 GCF_006345805.1 Octopus sinensis | reverse complement strand
AAAAAACCAACTAAACTATGAACTACTACCTTTCACTACTGTGTTCATTGGACAATTCTGCTTTTAATTCAAGAAGTGCAAACCAATACCAAATGCGTTACGCTATGCTTCTACATTATTTTTACATACACATACCCAGGCCTATTCCCCCATTCCTTTTAGGAGTGGGTAGCCACAACAAGACACACACTAAGCATTCCATTCATTTCCCAGCTCAAAAGGCGAGCCCCGTCTTATGTTCGGGCCAAGGCATAGCATAGAATATCAGCAGCGGGGCCCGAGAGCATATGCTGGTTCCGTACCCCTTTGAGTAACATCAAATCCACTCATCCGTCCACAAACACTCTCCTAGCTTTCCTATCATTTATAAACTCTTGCCTCTCTCACTCGAGCACCTCTAACCACCAAAGCTTTCCTCATTCCATCCAGCCGCACAAACCGAGGTCTGCCTCTGGTTCTGCTGCCTATCGTTTCAGCCTTCATCACCCTTCTTACCATTATTTTTAGTTTTACTAGGGAGCACTCCGTCGGTTGCGACGATGAGGGTCCCAGCTGATACGATCAACGGAACAGCTTGCTCGTGATATTAACGTGCAAGTGGCTGAGCACTCCACAGACACGTGTACCCTTAACGTAGTTCTCGAGGAGAGTCAGCGTGACACAGAGCGTGACAAGGCTGGCCCTTTGAAATACAGGTACAAGAGAAACAGGAAGAAAGAGCGAGAGAAAGTTGTGGTGAAAGAGTACAGCAGGGATCACCACCATCCCCTGCCGGAGCCTCGTGGAGCTTTTAGGTGTTTTCGCTGCCCTAAATACTGGGCCATTGCGCCTCCACTTTAGTTTGACTAAATTCATACTGGTTATATATTGGGCTAAACAAAATAGATAACCTAATTAACTAGACATGGATTATTAGTTTAAACTAAGTGAAAATACGAATCTTGGCCATGAAGCTTGCATAACTATGAACGACCGTGTAAACTGATATTTTAAATAAATATTTATTAATGTTGGTTCATATAAATGGCGGTACCGGCAGATTTCCAAATCGATAGACGATTAGATACAGTAGACAGAAGTCTGTTGTGGGCTGTATATAAATATATATGGTATTGAGTGTGTATTTATTTGTATATGTGTATGTGTGTGTGTATTTATTTGTATATGTGCATGTGTGTGTGTATGTGTGTGTGTATGTGTGTGTGTGTGTAGGTGTGTGTGTGTATGTGTGTGTGTGTGTGTGTGTAGGTGTGTGTGTAGGTGTGTGTAAATGCATAGCAATTACGTTTTAACTAAATATTTATAATTCAGCGTTTAACAGCGTTGGTTTCTTTCCACAGAATTTGTGGTCTACTGAGGATTTATATAATTCTTTTTGCCCTTTAAACAACCATAAACAAAAGTATACACGTAAATTCTCGCACACACACACACACACACACATATGTGTGTGTGTATATATATATATGTATGTATACATATATATAAATATATATACGTATATATATATATACATATATATACATATATATACATATATATATATATACATATACATATATATACATATATATATATAATGAATGACAAAAGAATCGGAGTTACGTAATCACTTCCACTGGCTTACATCTGTTTCCGCTATTAGAGGCATCAAAACTCAGAGCTGAATGTTGAATGCCTGTACAACATCGTAGAGCTTCAGCAAAGACTTCGGTAAGCATTTGAATCCAGGGCAGACCAAAGCCTTGTGAGTTAATATGGCAGGCGGAAACTGAAAGAATCCCGCTGTGTACATATATATATTTGCACGCGCTTGTGTGTATTTGTGTGTGCGTGTATATGTGTGAACTTTGTGTGTTTGGACTCGTGTGGTTGTGATTGCAAGTTAATTTTAGAGGAAGGATAAATACACATACGCGCATATGCATTTATACACACATGTACACATCCATATATATATATATATATACACACACAAATAGAACATGAAAGTTTCTATAAAGTACATTATATTAAGTGTCACTTTAGTACCAATTCTTGTGCTAAACTTACTTAGAATTCCAAAGTATTTTAGGTACCTCCGAACTGTTTCGCAACAAATATGTCGCTGATAAAATGAAATGAAATCACTTACTTTTTACGATAAAAAAACCCCAAAAATCACAGTAAAAACACCTGCATTTCTGCAGAAGTTGACCGACTTTAATAACTGATACACCTGTCATTTTAATTAAATAGAAAGAAGTACGTCTTTACCTTGAATCAAATCAAACACATACGTACCCACGCACCACATAGGTACATATACATATATATATATATATATAGATATATATATATTATTATATATATATATATTTATGAACTTATATGCAAACATACAGACAGAAATTATATATATATATATATATATTAAAACTTAGATGAAAAACATACACCATACATACATTTTTATATATATATATATATATATATATATATATATATATATATATATATATATATACACACACATACACACACATACACACGTACACGCACTCATACAAGTTGCAGATGACTTCTGCTAGGCTTCTTTTGTTTGCAAGTCTGACAGTCACTAAACAGGTTTCTTTGCTGTCATAATTACTGAGAAAGCACGAATTTTTACGTTCCTGTGTGCAAGTACTTACTCTGTTGAACTGCCTTCAAAGAAGCATAAAGATGGTGACGTGTTGAGAAACGCGACAAAGAAGCCATTTATCGTACGACGTCTGTAGCAAGAAAAAAATAAGCCGAAGAGTAAAAAAAAAGCGAAGCTACTAATTTCAAGATGGAAACGAGAATGGTATAAAATATTACGTGTAGATGTGTGATTAGGATTTCGTAAAATTGGGTGAATAAGAGCGAGAGAGAAAAGGAAGAGAGAGAGAGAAAGAGAGAGAGGGGAGAGACAGAGAGAGGGGAGAGACAGAGAGGAGAAGAGAGGGGGAGAGAGAATGTGAAAGTGAGCGAGAGAAGGAAGAGAGAATAGAGTAAGAAAGAAATAAGAGGGTGAAAGTGAATATGAGAAAGCGAGAGAGAGAAAGAGACAGAGTGAGAGAGGGAGGGAAAGCAAGAGAAAGACAGAGAGGTGGAGACAGAGTAGGGAGAGAGAGAAAAAAGAGAGAGGCGAAAGAAAGAGAGGGAGCGAAAGGGAGAGAGAAAACGACAGAGAGAAAGAGTGAGGAGAAAGAGAGACAGGGAGACAGAGAGAGAAGGGAGAGAGGAAAAAGAGAGAGAAAAGTGAGAGAGAAGGGAGGGAGAAAGAGAGGGAGAAAGAGAAAAGAGAGAACGTGAGTGAGAGAAAGAGAGTGAGAAAGAGATAGAGTGAGGTAGGGAGAGAGGGAAAGAAGGAGAAATACAGAGCAATAAAGACAGAGAAGGGAGTGAGTGAAAGAAAGAGAGAGAGTGGGAGAGTGAAAGAGAGAGACAAAAGCTACATAGATCAATGGACTTGCATATATCTCTACAAGTCTCTATATGCATCTATATAAGTCGGTATCTCTCTCAAGATATGCATATATGGACATATAGAGGCGCGTAGCTTAGTGGTTAGCGTGTAACATTCATGTTCATGAGGTTATGGTTTCGATTCTTGAACCTGGCGTCGCGTTCAATTCTTGAGCAAAGCACTTCATTTCATGCTCTGCCGGTCCACTCAGCTGGCAAAAGTGAGTTATTTTGTGAGAGACCGGCGTCTTGTCCGGGAGCAATACATACACCACAACACCCGGGAAACCTACCCTTATGAGCCTCTGGCTTGGGAAAGGGCATTTGATAATTTGCTTTTATACAGATCTTTTTTCCCTTTTATCTTTTGCTTGTCTCAGTCATTGGAACTGCGGCCATGCTGGGGCACCACCTTGAGGAATTTTTAGTCGAATGCATTGACCTTAGTGCTTGGTTGTTATTTATTTTAAAGCTTGGTACTTATTCTCTCGCTAAGTTACCGGAACGTAAATACACCAAAC
>NW_021830901.1:0-3953 GCF_006345805.1 Octopus sinensis | reverse complement strand
ATATCAAACTTGGTACCTAAGTAGCGGCCGACTGATGTAATGTTTTCATTAATCAAATAAAGGAGTCGTTGAAAACGGCCCTAATGGATTGATATCTGTACCTCTACTGTTACTCATATACATACATACCATACAGTTAAACACGTAAAAGGTATCCATCATAGGATTCCTTGCACGCTAGATGGAACAGCTAAAATCCAAACCACTATCAGAGATAAACCTCGAAGGGAATGAAAACTAAAAACATTTACCATCTATCTCCTGGACCATGGTTTCAGACTTTTTTTTAGCAAATAAAATAATTTGCCAGGCGAAATCTTCATCAACAGGTATGCCTAGATTAAACATATAAGTCCGAGGCAATCCAGCATGTGCCCCGTGCTTATACATTATAATTTTTCAAATCCACCGCGAAAGCGCAGATTTTTGTCGGCAGCAAATAAAAACAATACCGGCATTTCTTCGAAAATTTTCCAGAAAAAATTATCAATAATTAATAATATCAGGATAATAAAAATTTTTTAGAAATACCTTACTACCAGTGGCAAACTGGTAGTAAAATATTTCTAAAATTTTTTATAGCCTTGATATACATATATATAATTAAACGAATGTTTTATACCTGGTAGCTTACTGGTTTAAGTACGGTAAAGCTGGTAAAATTTTTGCCGCTTCAGACAAATGTTATTCTAAATCTGATGGATATCATGCTATTTTTAATCGGTACACCGTGAAGGTATCCTACGTTAACTTTACTAATTTAGAGCAACATATGCACCGCAAAACAATAGTAAAATACGACAACAGTTCAATAACCCACCTACTGGATCTAACAAACATACTCATCTAAATATCAACGAATTAATGGAAAGCAACAAATACGGCCAAATTGTGATTGTAGAAATGATTATGATATAGCTAACACGGTAACAACTTCGGAAAATGAAGTCCGAACTGTCATATATACAAATAAACATAATAAATGCTCATGCAGAGAAAAATCAAAATACCCATTGATGAACCTCTGTATGAGTACAAATCTTGTATATGAATGTACCGTGCACACAAAGGGAAGGGTCATATGTTTACGTTGGGCAAATGGTTGATTCATTTAAGTATCGCAACCATGTCGCCAGTTTCAAGAGAATCAATAAGAGACATTCAACATCTTTGGCCGACCTTGTGTGGTGACTGAAGGAAGATAAAATTAAGTATAACAACTTGGTCCATAGTAAGGCATGCAAAACCATACAATATCATTTCCAGGAGATGCCGACTCTGTTCCGAGGAATCCCTGTCTATTCTCTGGACCAATGAGAACATTCAAAGAATTTCTGAAAGGCTCTCAAGATGCCTACACGCATATAAATGTACTTTCGCACAATGCAGTGGGAATGAATTTGTGTAACTACTAACATAATTTACTTTAAGGTATGGAGGAATTAAGTTTAGCTTTAACCTCCCATTCTTATAAATACCAAGTAGCTATTTAGCTCACTATGCAAATAAATGTGCGTATGCTTACATATTCGTTGATGCTTGTATGATCGAGTGTACATGCACCATGCAGCTTGCGCGAGGGCGTTTATACATCCATATCCGTTAACAGATATGGATATCCGTTTATGGGTTTTTAATACTTTTCTCGCTGTTCATTTCTTTTTTGCATATGTTATTTTATATTTGAGAAGATACATGGCAAAACTGTTATTTTAACGAGTTATATCAATTTATCACCCGATTAAACACATCTGCACCGTTGGATGCTCCTGAACCAGTTGTTAAGTATCCCACCCGTAAGGGATCGATGCTAGTTGTGTCGAAATAATTGTTGTGATTAATAAAAATATCACATCTTCCATCTTCCGTCTTTCATTTACCATATACTGTACTATACTATTCTATATATATTCATACGTACATTTGAGGAGGAAAAGGAGTGTGACTCATAATACTTTCATATCTATATTTATTTACTGGTTTCAGTCATTGGATTGCGACCATACTGGGGCATTGAGTTCGACAGTTGTAGATATTTTCAGAGAGCACAATAATTATTTCAGGGTGAGTTATTTTAGTTCCCTGTTAATCAATTCACTATATCACTAGTTTTACAGAGACACAGAATAAAGTTGTTTACATCGTTTACATCGTTGTAAACATAAACGCAAACATGGATACACTGACACACACACACACACACACACACACACACACACACACACACACACACACACCACACACACACACACATACACACACACAATACACACATGTGTATATGTGTAAAGCGGGTGGGTAATAAATCTGGCTTGGAAGGGTACTGGTGAATTTGGACCAACTCAACGCATTTGACAGGGTGGGCTATCGCTATCTGGTTGCTATCCTAAAAGCTCTCCATTTCAGTCCCATCTTCAGAAGTTAAATCACCACAATGTATTGTGGCATCTGCTCGGTATTGAACACTTGGTCAGCTAAGGATGCTCCCTCTCCCCGCTTTTATATGTTTTGGTATAAGAACTTTTACTGCGAAGGCTAGAGCGTTTCAGAAGAATCTCGCTGGAACTAGGTCACGGGAGGCTGTGTCTGCATACGCGGACGTCTCACTGTCGTGGTATCGGACTCTTTGCTTAAAGAAACGCTCAACACTATTCTGAAAGAATATCAGATATGTATAGGATCACACATAAACCAGGACAAATCGATGGGTTTGCAGCTAAGCTCTTGGACTTGCCTCTCCAACCTTCCCGCATGCCATCGTTCAGTGTCCATGTATTAGAGACTTGTGGGCTTGTGCTGAGCAGCTGCTCTTACGTGTAAGATGAATCCTACAGTCTATAATGAAGATCGACGCATCGCCTTCATTTAGCAGAGAAGGGAGACAGATCTTTCTCTCAATCTTTACTACAGAAATATGGCACCTCATTTCATTGCTATTTAGAGGAGAACTGGAAGAGGTATTTGGACGATTGCTTTATACTTTTGAAAGACAGCATGGACAAACTCCTCGATTTCAAAGTAATGCTTAACAATATTAATAGCAACATACAATTCACCATGGAGCACAGCAGTAAACAACTCCCTTTTCTTGACATCCTAATTAAAATAGTCAATAACCACATCGAAACAGACATCTTCTATAAACCCACAGATCCTAAACAATACCTATTATTCAACTCATGCCACCCCAAACACATAACAATTAATGTACCTTATACTCTAGCGAAAAGAATCTGTATCATAGTTTCAGACACCAATACTCGTGAACGAAGACTCCTTGAACTCAGATCGATACTAATCAAAAGACATTACCCTATATCATTAATAAATGATGGCATTAAACGAGCTAAGGAAATAGATATACGAACATTAAGGGAAGTCAACCGAAATACCAAACCAGACTTAAAAATACTCCCATACATCTCCACACATAACCCTAGAAACAACGAAGCCTTCAACATTATCATTCAAAATCTACCCATCCTCACAGGAGATAAAACAATGAACAAAATTTTAGGCTCACACAAAATTATCAAAAGCAAAAAGCAACCTAAATCATTGAGAGCAAGACTACATCCATTAACAACAGAACCAAATGAAAAAATGTGGTCGACCTAACTGCGGTACATGCCCCCACTTTTGGAGGGCTCAGAGTTCCACTTTAAACAAGTTGTCAATACAATAAATGTTACCATTATTATCATTCATAATATTATTAATAGCGCTTACATTAGGATCCAGATTGGCACATAAGTATGTCTGGGTTCCAGTAAGTAATTTTCCTTATGACATAAATGTGCCAATCTGGATCCTAATGTAAGCGTTATTAATAATATTATGAATGATAATAATGGTAACATTTATTGTATTGACAACGATAATGATGCTAACTTCAATGACACTTTAGAAATTAGTATGAAGTAATATAATGTACTATTGCCTATGTATATTTG
>NW_021830900.1:0-2500 GCF_006345805.1 Octopus sinensis | reverse complement strand
CGCAGTCAACTGACTGAAACAAGTAAAACAGAGTAAAACAGAGAACCCAAAAATCTGAAATAATATTAGTCTCCCAAGATGGGAGACTAATATTATTTGAGTGAAATAATGGCTGAAATAATGGTAAGTAGAAGCGCGTTGTCTGCCCATACATCTTACTTACCTACTTGTACTTGTGGCGACATTCACCCTGGGCGGGTTGAGTCGGCTTCTTCTACCACCCTCGAGGCATCTCGAACCATGGCAGTGGAAGAAGTTTTGTGGGAATATGAATTTCACAAGCGGTCCCCAACAATCCCGCATGTAGAGACATCCTGTTTGCCGCAGATTGTCCGCAGACGCAGGGACAGAACGACCGAGGAGCCGCCGGTTGCCGAAATAGACACTCCGAGGATTTTCACCAGAGCCCCGTCTGCCGGGTTGTGGCCCTAATACTACTCGGTGTCAGACCAATCCACCCTGGGTGGCCCTACCAGGAACCGAAGTACCCGACGGCATAGCTCTGACACTACCCGTTGCCAGCGTCCCCACCGCAGTGAGGAGGGGATGGACTTCGGGGGCGCTGAAGAGGGGATGGACTTTGGGGACGCAAAGTTACCACATATCGTTACCAAAATGCTGACTAGAATAGTAAGGGTCAACACTCAGATATCTTGCAGCCGCTAAAACTTTCGTTTTATATTAGAATAGCAGTTACTCTTTTACTCTTTTACTTGTTTTAGTCATTTGACTGCGGTCATGCTGGAGCAACGCCTTTAATCGAGCAACTCGACCCCGGCACTTATTCTTTAAGCCCAGTACTTATTCTATCGGTCTCTTTGCCGACGGCTAAGTCACGGGGACGTAAACACACCAGCATCGGTTGTCAAGCAATGCTAGGGACAACACACACACACACACACACACAACACACACACATATATATATATATATATATACTATATATATATATAATATATATATATATATATATATATATATATATACACAACAGGCGTCTTTCAGTTTTCCGTCTACCAAATCTACTCACAAGGCATTGGTCGGCCCGGGGCTATAGCAGAAGACACTTGCCCAAGATGCCACGCAGTGGGACTGAACCCAGAACCATGTGGTTGGTTAGCAAGCTACTTACCACACAGCCACTCCTGCGCCTATAAGTATTTTCACATTTTATAAATATATTTTACTTTTTATATTTGTATTGGTCTCCATCTGTCATTAGTGATGACAGACGAAGATCTTAGTTGTCTGTCCTACTGGAACAGCAGCATCTGTAGCTGACACAGTCCCATGCGTGAATGGCAGCTATTGCCATTGAAGCCGTACTTGTCGGATTGCTAGTGTAGCGACCATCTTACACGGTAATACCAGAAATAAAAATGGCGCGTTTAGGCTCAAACTTCGATCACGTTACCACAATATAGCCAACTATAAGCACGTATGTGTGGAAGGCTGTGTGGCAATAATAAAGATATGTTATGGCGAAAGTGCGGGTAATTTTTGACTTACCTTCGTATTTGAATTATATATATATATCACCGTGATCACCGTGACCGACCAGGCTATCAGATGTTGCTACACATCGATGGTCACAATGCGCTTAGCATTGTTTTAGCCTTCAAATGACGCCACTCCGTTGGCTAAGCGAGCAGACCAACAGAAGAAAGAGTGAGAGAAAGTTGTGGCGAAAGAGTAAAGCAGGGATCGCCACCCTTCTGGAGCCTCGTGGAGCTTTAGGTGTTTTCACTCAATAAACACACACAACGCCCGGTCTTGGAATTGAAACCGCGATCCTACGACCGTTAGTCCGCTGCTCTAACCACTAGGCCATTGCGCCTCCACGAATTATATATATATTTCTTTACTGCCTAGAAGGGGCTAAACATAGAGGGGACAAACAAGGACAGGCGAAGGGATTGAGTCGATTATATCGACCCCAGTGCGAAACTGGTACTTTATTTATCGACCCCGAAAGGATGAAAGGCAAAGTTGACCTCGGCGGAATTTGAACTCAGATCGTAACGACAGACGAAATACCGCTAAGCATTTCGCCCGGCGCGCTAACGTGTCTGCCAGTTCACCGATTATATATATATATATATATATATATATATATATATTTACTCAGAAATACTTATATATAACACACGAGAATACATACATACATACAACATACATACATATTTGATAGCTGCGAATCGGTTCGGAGCAATGCCTCATTTGGCTGTTCATTTAAACATGAGCAGAACGGATGTGGTTTTTCAGTTCAGGCAGAGACCGATGCTCTTTTACACAGCTGTAACAATGGCAGCAGGTGTTCAGTAAGCTTGCCATCCACGCTGACACATGCTATCATTCCATCGTGTAATTTTTCGTGGAGTATTTTACTTTTTCTTGTTACAGCTTCCTATAATATGCAGCACGTAATAGAAATGATAAAAATCATGGGATACCTTTAAGTGAATCTATTGAAATGAGAAAATACTTATTTCTTTACTAC
>NW_021830899.1:0-3735 GCF_006345805.1 Octopus sinensis | reverse complement strand
ACTTCGGCTGACACTTTCAGCAGTCATCTTAATCTTTCTTGTCATAGACACATGGTATCAAATACAAAGAGAACGGTATGATACTCATGATGTCTGTCACTAGAATCTTTACGAAGTACGTTCTTGGTACTGGTGCTTTCAAACAGAACAGCACATTATGTCTCTCATAACATGAACTCTCCGACATTGAAGTATTTTATGAAGAATATGAACTTATTTAAAGAGAGAAAGTCTCATATTGGCTTTTTGTACCAAAAAGCCAATAATAGAGGTTCTTTCAAGGTAACTACTTTTAAATGGTAATATATAGAACCTCTCGGTGTTAATACTTTGTCTGGCGCTAAAGCAGTGTCGGTTGGACCGAAGGGATATCTCATCGGTGACCAAAGGGCGAATATATCAGGCCGTCGTTCGTACGGTACTTCTCTATGGCTGTGAAACGTGGCCTATGCGGGTTGTCGATCAACGAAGGCTGGAAGTCTTCGACAATGACTGCCTCCGGTGCATTCTTCGCTGCCGTCGGGTGGATCGAGCTCCCACCGCCAAACTCCGACTTCGCCTGTCTCTGCGGCCCCTTCCATCTGACCTTCTGCAACGGCGCTTGCGGTGGTTTGGCCATGCATGTAGGCGTCCGGTGGGTGAACTGAGCCGTGATGTCCTTCTCCCAACTCCACCTCCCAACTGGCGGAAACGCGCGGGCGGGCAGCTAATGACCTGGGTTACGACGATCAAGGTGGACCTTTCTGTGCTCACAGGACCGCAGGTAGTCGGCCTGCGCCGATGGAACCGTGACTGGCTCGCTATCTCCAGTGAACTGGCGCAGGACCGTTGTGCGTGGGCTGCCATGGTTCGAGATGCCTCGAGGGTGGTAGAAGCCGACTCAACCCGCCCAAGGTGAATGTCACCACAAGTAAGTAAGTGGCGCTAATACATAATCAAATAACCAGTTTTATTCATACAAGTCGCTCCAACTTTCAAAGTCCTTTGGCGATATGTGTGGAACGAAATATGCAGACGTGACATGTTGGAAGCGTACAGTGACAAACCAGCACGTTAAGTGTCTAGGGGTTGTATCTAGACATTGTTTTCTTCGATCTCGGTATTTAGAATGATTGGGTGGAATTCCTTATGGCAGAACAGCCTTATTTAAGGAGGGCACTGCTCACCCAGTCACTGGGATTTGGAGACTAGAAAATGTACATGCCGAACATTGCATGATTGCTCAAGTCCTTCTAATAATCGTGATTGACGGCTGTTTTGCTTCAATAGGAGCAACAAATGGGAAACAAACAAAGGCTCTCATCTTTGGATTTAGTGATGGAATCTGTAAAATTTGCTGAATCTTTTTACTTGTTTCAGTCCTTGAGACTGCGGCCATACTGGGGCACCACCTTGAAGAACTTTTAGTCGAATGGATCGACCTCAAGATATTTTTTTTTAAAGTTTGGTACTTATTCTATCTGTCTTTTTTTGCCGAACTGCTAGCTTACGGGGACATAAACACACCAACTCTGATTGACAAGTGGTGCTAGGGAATAAGCCCCCACACACACCATAAACACACACGCACACACACACATACATACATATATATATATACATATCCGACAGGCGTCTTTCAGTTTCCGTCTACCAAAGGCTTTGGTCGGCCCGAGGCAATAGTAGAAGACACTTGTCCAAGGTGCCACGCAGCGGTACTGAAACCGGATCCATGCGGTTGGGAAGCAATCTTCTTACCACACAACCACGCCTGCGCCTGGAAAATCCAGTAAAATCCAGTTGGTTCGATGTAACACACAGCTGTCGGAGTGTCTTCTTCTTCTTCTTCTTCTTCTTCTTCTTCTTGTTCTTCTTGTTCTTCTTGTTCTTCTTGTTCTTCTTCTTCTTCTTCTCCTCCTCCTCCTCCTCCTCCTCCTTCTTCTTCTTCCTTCTTCCTCTTCTTCTTCTTCTTCCTCCTCCTTCCTTCTTCTTCTTCTTCTTCTTCTTCTTCTACTTCTTCTTCTTCTTCTTCTTCTTCTTCTTCTTCTTCTTCTTCTTCTTCTTCTTCTTCTTCTTCTTCCAATCACGACCCACGCCATTAGCCGCAAAGAATAATCTCTAATTCGAGCCTACTCTAAGCTACTAAGAATGCGTGCGGCAACTTGAAGATCCACCCACCACACGCGAATAGACTGGCGGTTGCACGGACGCGAAAGCTACGCTGTTATCCTTGTTCCGTAAACGGTGTCTTTTAACGGGTGGAGAGCTGAACCATCCTGGGGTACAGAGGATTCGCAATCTAGACTAGGGTCTGAAAGTTTACCACACCATAGTGGGTTACACCATGGTTCCTCTACTTTGTGGCAGAAGTAGGAAGAAAGAGTGAGAGAAAGTTGTGGTGAAAGAGTACAGCGGGGTTCACCATTAACTCCCGCCGGAGCCTCGTGGACCTTAGGTGTTTTTGCTCAATAAACACTCACAATGCCCGGTCTGGGAATCGAAACTGCTTTCTTACGACCGCGAGTCCGCTGCCTTAACCACTGGGCCATTGCGCCTCCACCTCCGTTGCTGCTGTCTGTTTCAACCGTCCGTCGCTGCTGCCAATGCCGCCGCAGCGACAATCGCCACCACTGCCGACGCTGTCACCGATGCCTTCGTAGCCGCTTCTGCCGCCCTAGTTTTCGACGCTGTCGCACGCCACTGTTCCTACTGTTGCCGCAGTCGACGCCGACACCATCTCCACTTTTTCACCAATCACCACAACAAAGGGATGGAGAGCAGCGCATGACGATTTCAATGCTGGTTGTGGTGGGGGCGGGGGCTGTGGTGGAGGCGCTGTTGCAGACGATTTTCCAATCGGACAAGAAATTCCGATCAAATAACGCGACAAATCGTTACAATTGGGTCCAATTGTCTGAGACTGGACGAGAAAATCTCATTAAATTTCTTGATGTTGCTAGGAATAAACTGACGAATCTCAGATATCTGTGGCCAGCTATATTGTACTTGATGGAACCGTTCCTGTTTTTGTTGTCGCCGTTCTAGTTGCTGTTGTTGTTTACCAACTCAGGTCAGTCTTCAGCCAGAAGGCCAACGAACAAAGGTGCTCAAGCTGTGACCTACCCGTGTTTTGTGGTTCAGACTATGGCGTTCACAAGACAAAATTATCCAAAGTTACTGTATTTTTTAAGACTTGAGAAATCTTGTTCTACAAATTAATTTTTTTTAAACAATTTCTTTTTTTTAAATGTTAGGCGCAAGCATGACTGTCTGCCAAGAATTTTGCTTTCCAACCACATAGTTACGAGTTCAGTTCCACTGCGTGGCCCCTTGGGCAAGTGTCTTCTCGGCTCAACTAAAACCTTGTGAGTGGATTTGGTAGACGGAAACTGAAAGAAGCACGTCGTGTATATATATATATATATGTATGTATCTCTCTCTCTCTCTCTCTCTCTCTCTCTCTCTCTCGCTATATATATATATATTATATATATATATATACATATATATATATGTGTGTGTGTGTGTTTGTGTCTGTGTTTGTCTGCCACTACCACTCAACAACCGATGCTGGTGTGTTTACTTAGCGGTTCTGCAAAAAACACCTATAGAATAAGTGCTATGCTTTAAAAAAAAACAAACTCCTAGGCTTGATTTGTTCAACTAAAACCTGTCAGGTCGGTGCCCTAGCATGACCGCAGTCAAATGACTGAAACAAGTAATATATAAAAGATTCATGAGTATAAAAAAAAAGCC